>NC_034409.1:69690916-69990916 GCF_002078875.1 Numida meleagris
AGACAGAAAGACAGAAAGACAGAAAGACAGAAAGACAGACAGAAAGACAGAAAGACAGAAAGACAGACAGAAAGACAGACAGACAGAGCAAGCAGATGCAGTAACTAGCTCTGCCAAGAAATAAATTATTTTTGCTCTGCTACTCAAATGCTCTGTACTAGAAAGCACCCAGGACTCCCTGCTCTGTTAGAGCTACTCAGTGGGAAAAAAAATGAAACTGAAGAAACTTATATAGTAATGTGGACATTCATTGAAAACTGAAGATGGCTTTTATTCATAGCCTGGAAGTTTTCCTGCTATAATTTTATATATCTTCTCGTTACTTTGGGGAGGATGTCAGGTAAAAGAACCAAAGAAGGCCTAAAACTTCTGCGCGGTATACAAATAGAGCTTTTGACATAACATGTAAGAGAAAGCCAAGGAACCTAATTGTACCACCCTCCTCAACAGTAGAGGGATAAAAGAAAGTAAGTTTGTACAAACGTTGGTTAAGTCCAGTAGAGCTATTCCTAATACTCTCATTTAGATTATTTATTCTGAAATGTCTTTTACAGCAATGTTCTTTTATTATGCACAGGTAAGAAGAAAATGTAGTAATCTCTTGACTAAAGACTTGATTTACAACTCAGTAAACAGATGTTTTGTTTTTAAATTGGACAATACATCCAATATAAAACTAGATTAGATAAATTACTTTGATGAGTTCTCCATACTTCTTTTTCCTCCCTGCTTTTCAAGACAATCTCTGTTTTAAGGCTGCATCTGGTATATGTTCACAGTATTTCTAATACATAGAAACAAGAGTCCAGGAAAGAACAAACAACATTCTTAGTTATCCACTGAAAATAGGACACTAATTAGCTAACTCACCCATGATTAATAGAGGTCTTTATCCATCAGTAAAATGCTCAAATTGAAATAAAAGGGTTTTTAGGTGTTTATCCATGGCTCCTAGTTCAATAACATAATCATCTAAAGGAAGATTAAACATCTAGATCAAGCTTTTCAAAGAATCTATTTGTCTTTCAAAACCAACTTAAGAATTTTCCTAATGAAGTCTCATTTTCAGAAAAGTGAAAAGGCCGGTCATTCTGAAGATGTAGTGAGCTGCCAAAACAAACATTAACATCTGGTTATGTAAGGTTTGGCTAACACAACATAGAGACAGATTTGTGATGCTCATAGTAAGCAACAGTAGGCAGGAAGCTCACAAAAGACAGGTGTATATGACTACCTGTTCCCATACTATTCTTTCCCAGTATACTGGACATGGCTAAACATCTATTTATAAATGAGTTTTGAAGAATACTTGTTAAAGCAAACCTAATTCACTTTCAGATTACAAGTGGAAAATGAATTAAACAAAAAAAAATTGAATGAAATTTTTGGCTTGAGAAGTCTTTAAATCACTAGGTGCAGATAATGGTTGCAATCTTCTTCCATGTTTGATTTTTAATAGTCTACCCTAAGCATCAACTGCTGGCCACCGTCAGAGACTGCACATCAACCTAGACAATCCTCCACCTAACTCTGTCCAGCCATCTTACACACCTGTCATGGTTTTATGATTTTTGGTTATCAGTATTCCACGTTATAACATCAAGTAGTGCACTGGGAGTTAAAGAGTTAATGCTCCAGTTTTGTGGATCGTGGATAGTTCCAGGTACCTGGTTCTCAGAAGAGAAGAACTACATTTCTCAGAAGACTGCTTGCTGTTCTGTTACCATTTTCCGTTCAGAGGGAAAGATGAAAAGTGTGCATATCACAAGACGCCCCCTTTTTGCTCCTCGCTCCCCTCCTGCTCGTCCTGGCAGCGTCTCTCTCCCTAGCCGTCTCACTGCCAGCATTAGAGTAAGGCCTTTTGGTTTTTGGACACTCTCTCAGCCATTGACAGAGGTATTAGTAGATGTCAGGATGAGTCCTTCACCCTTTGGAAGCAGATGCTATTAGCTGTAAAGGAAAAGTACCCCTTCAAAGACGATCTGATGCCTGAGATAAAGAAATGGACTACTATGGAAAAAGGCGTATTGAAAGATAAATACACATAGGCAGGTGGCATGGATGGGAACTGGAGTTATTTGAACACACTGTAAAGAGCCCTGATTTTACCTTCTTCTAAAGGATATAATTTAACAATCCTCGTATGCTCTATCTGCACAGAACATACAGCAAGACAGTAGGAGAAATTCTGAAAAATGCTTAAAGGTGCTCCAAAGATGTGACAACAAAGCAAATAAAACTGACATTCAGAAAGGCCTGTCCATCTCCATAAATAGCACGTGACTTTTCTTATAAGTTCCTTGTGGGCACATAAAGGTCTAGCAGGCTTAGTGTAAATTTGAATTTGTAATTTGCATTTAGTTCATGCAAGCAGACATCTCACAATTACTAGAACTAAAAAAAATGCAATTTTTAAAACAGTATCATCACATTGTCTAGCAGTGCTTCCTGAGAAGGATGATAAAATAAACTGTGAGAGTTTTTGGTTGTAGGGATATTGTTTGTCTATCTTGGGTCGGGTTTTTTTTTTGGTTTTTTTTTTTTTTGGATGGAGTTCAGTAGAGGATATCACTGTGCTAGACAGGTGGCAGTGTATTTTAAATTAAAATTTAAAAAAGTAAACCAGAAACCGGAAGTCTGAATTTCATAATGATTGAATGATAATACTACAGCTTAAAAATCCCTTGTCCTAGTCCAATTCAAAGAACAACTAAGTACAGAATATTTTCCATTAATTTCAATGGCTGTTAAATGTCACAGACGTCAGACTTCTGCACAGATACCATCCAGCTTTATACACTCACACTGTAGATGACCACACCTGTTAGAAAAAGACCCGAAGCATGATTTATCTTATCTATTTTTGTCTTCATTAATACAAGGCAAACTGCATTAAGGAAACTCCTATTTCTCTTCATCAACTATGAAGAAAATGCAAGGCTATCAGCTTAAACGTATTGATAAGTACTACTGAGATCTACATTCAGACAGATGAAATCCATCATTTGCTTCTTGCAAATACCCTTGAAACGAACAGAAATTCTAATAGGATGCCACATGCTCAGTGGACAGACTGTAGTTTTTACTGGAAGTTAGCCCTCATGAATGAGTGCAATGTAAAGCCCATAACCAACTGTCTGAACACAAATGTTAAACCAAATGAATTACAGAATGTATTATTAGAGGTTGCAATTAAATTCTTAGCACACCGTTTAATTTGAGTGACTGACAAGCATTTACTTGAGGATGGAGAAAGGCGGGAAGCTAATATTTATACTAATTCACACATTCATTTTGTGTTTTGTGACCCCAGAAAACTTTTTCAAAGGGTAGCAACGTGTTTTTAAATAACCACAGAAAAAGTAAACTCCCCACCAACCAAATAATTTTTACAGCTAACAGAAGGAACAAAACCACATGGAGGAGATATTTTTAATTAAGTGCAATATAAGGACAATAATGGCTACCCGTACTCAGTCTAAACAATTATTATCAAAGTACCTCAGCTTTTAAAGATAAGCTTAGAATGGTAAGCCATGCTGAAATGACTTAAGCTGTTCCTGATTATAAAAGAGAGCTTTTAATTAAGATTAGTAAAGGCTAATTCAAGCCATAATTTGGTTCCTTTAGTTAGCAAATGTCTATTAAAACCGAGCAATTAAGGTTAAATGGGTTGAAGCATTTAAAGCGCTCCCTACAGCTTGAAATACTATAATAGAAAAGACCACGTTGGCGACTAATTCAGACCAGAACACACGTATTTCCACAAAGTTTTATACTTCCTTGTCAACTATAAAGTTTGCTAAAGAATCTATTGGTAAACTAGATATTCAGTGGAACGTAATTTCTTTACATGTTTGTATATTATATAACAAAATATAAACCACAAATCCTTTGACTTTGTCAACGGTTTACGGGCGTTAGGCCCGATTCCGTGACGAAGGGGACAGGGGACCCACGGGCCCATGTCCCGGGAAAAGGGGAAAGGGGAGAAGGGTAGGGAGATGGCCCTGAGAGCAAAGAACAGCGGCAACAATCTGAGGAGAAACAAACTAATTTACTAAATAAGACATTGGAATGCAAAACAACACACTATAGTACAATATAATTGCAATTTAAGCTGATAAAACCAATACAGAGAGAGAGAATGTCCCAAAATCAAGGTAGGCCTTACTCTACTACCGACGATAAGACGGCTGGAGAGCGAGGTGCTGCCAAGACGAGAGACGGTGGAAAAAGGGACAAGGTCTCATGATTTGCAAGTTTTTATACTGTGAGCTTTTATCTTTTCCCTCCGGCTGGAAAATGGTAACAAAGGAGCAAAGTGCCGTGGGGAATGTAGTAGTCCTTCTCTTCTGAGAACCAGGTACATTCACTACATGATGTTATGATGTGGAGTACCAATAACCGAAAATCATAAAACCATGACAGACTTGATACATATGGTATAAAGTTTGCTCCGAATATGGCTTTTCTCCCTTGATTTTGCATAGTTCAGTAATAAAAATATGTACAAAGCTTCCCCGCAGCGTATTTCCCCCTTTTAATAGTTATCTTCACAATCTGCATAAAGTTTTTGAGGATGTATGTTGTGTGTACTTCTCACTGCTAAAGGCAGAAGTATACTGAGGTTTGCATTACTTACACAAACTGCCTTTTAAAGCATTCCCACCAGACATTCCACCTCCCATTTTCACAACTTCTTCAAAGACTGAAGCTCTTCATGCTTGGTCTCATCATTAAGATCAGTTTATTCCAGTATGTTTGAGCAACATCAGCTGAGCCAGCTGGAGGCCTGTGCTCCTGAACACAGGACAAGCACCCATACACATTCCTCTCACCCAGCAGGACACCTGTAACACTCACATCCAAGTGGCAAACCTCTCAGACACCATGTGGAGCCTCCAGGACTCCCCACAAACACAAAGAGCTTGTTTAGTAAGTGAAATAGCATGGTTCAGGCACTGGATCATCCTGATGTTCATTAAGCACGAGACATACAGAATTCACTGTGTGTAAACAGAATCATTTATGTGGCTTCAGTTTCAAACAATAGGATTTTCTGCAATGAATGACAACTTCACCGGAAACATGCTGATCCTTTTGGAAAGCATCCTCTTCAGACAGGCCTCCATCCTTTACATCCAGGCTCTTCCTAGCTGAGGCAATGCATCAGGTAATCTCACTTGGGACAAAAATTGATGTAGTCTTCCCACTGCAGAGCAAGATACAACTGCCTGCTACCTTCCTTCCAGATCATAAAATACTTGCCTTGAAACCCCCTAAAATTACCACCAGTGTCTAATCATAGTGTCAATATTATTGGTAATGACTAAAAACCTTCACAGAATCACAGAAAGGTTTGGGTTGGAAGGGACCTTCAAGAACATCTAGTTCCAACCCCCTGCTATAGGCAGGAACACCTCCCACTAGACTAGATTGCTCAAAGCCCCATCCAGCATGGCTTTGAATGTCCCCAGGGTGGAAGCATCCATAACCTCTCTGGGTACTTGGAGAGGTGCTGGAACACCTGGAGCAATGGCAACGGAACACAGCAGTGGTATCTCTCCTGGCCTTCAGGAGAGCAGACTTAGACTTCTTCAAGGAACTGCTTGGCAGTGACATGGGAAAAAGCTCTGGAGGTAAGAGGGTTCCAAGAAAGCTGGTCAGTATTCAAGAATCATCTTCTCCAAGCAAAGAAGCAGTGCACCCTGAGAAAGAGGAAGGCAGACAAGAATGCCAGGAGGCCTCCATGGATCAACAAGAAGCTTGCTTTGGTGCAAAAAGGAAGTCCATGGGGAATGAAAGCAGAAATGAGTTACCTGGGAGAACTACAAAGAAGTTGTCGGAGCAGCCAGGAATCAGGTTAGGAAAGCTAAAACCCAGACAGAATTAAATCTAGCCAGGGACATAAAGGGAACAAGAAGAAATTCTACAGGTATAACAGTGATAACCTTCCACATTTAAGCTGTGCAGAAATGTGTTCTATTAACTCTGTTCTACTCAGATACAAGCTGCACAAGTTGGAATTCCTCAGGATACTTAATAAATTATCTGGCATAAAGAGACATAACATTATGAAGTGTTACCTCTGCCTTACCACTGCTTTTTCCTGACCTTTCTAGAATCCTTTCAGCATTACGTTTCATAGATCGAGTTAACAATAAAGGATTTCTGAATGAATATAGGTACACATTGGTATTCTTATGTACATACGTACTCTCTTTGTTGCACAAAGTCCAGCAAAAGCACTCAGAAATGTGCAGAAGAAACTTTTACATTAAAGTTATGTGAATAAGCTATTGTGGAAAATGGATGCAACTGCTGCTGACATTCAAAACAGATTTGTGTGTATTCCCTGTTCAGAAGAAATACTAAGGCTTTTGGGTTTTGCTTCATGAGACCACATGTGATACAATCAAACGATTTTATTTTTCCACACAGTTCACACATATCCTTGAAGAAAAAGAATGTTTAAAAGATTTTAAAAGAAACAGTGAAATCACATAAAGTGCTAGAGGCACAAAGAACACAAATAATTTTTTTTTAGATTTAGAAGTGACTATTAACATAAAACTTAAGTGACAACACTTTGGATTTTATCCATGCCACAATAAAAGCTGTTTTTCCTTGTCAGCTAGAATGGTTAACCATATTATAAACAAAAATCTGAGGGAGTTGTTTTCATTGTTTAAGCCCTTGAGAGAACTGTAATAGAAAACTTCTTCCATTCTGAAGCTATAATCTCCTTAGATCTTAAACTGTTTGCATACAGAATAAGCTGCTTCCATCTTCACATAATGAAACAGTTATACCTAATGAAAAAGACGATGCCCAACCAAACCACTTTGGTCTTCAGGGTTTTATTTCAGGAAAACAGGCTGAGGTTGTCTGTCTGCTCCAGCCATACTCTCTGGTTGGCTCTTACAGGTCAAAATAGTTACAGGTCAGAGAAGCTCCAGCAACCTTCATTCCCCCAGTTATTCCTTGCACTCCGAATATGTCCACATGTTGCTGTCTGAACAGAGGTGAACTTGCTTCACAAGGAATTCAAGCCATGCAAAAACCACAGGGTTCCACTTAAACAAAGCCTGGCACAACAGGCTCTGCCCTCCAGAAGGCAAATAGTTCACATTTAGCCTCCATAGTGAAGCAGCTTTATGGCTTCAGATCAGTCTAAAGCACAGGCCAGGCAGTGCTGCCTTTATCCAGTATGTCTGATTACACTTGGGGAAATCCATTAGCAGCAGGAAGCAGAAGCAATCAGCTCCAAGCACATGCCTATCTGGTGTATGGTGTACCAAGATCATTACTGAGGATCAGGTGAAGTGTACCACTGCACAAGTAACAACTAGAATGGTTTAAGAGAAAACGATTGTGGGAGGGAAGAGGTGGAAAGAAGCTTTTTGATAATTTTAATCAATAGGTTGGGATGCGTAAGAAAAACATGCATTTCTGAGTAAACTCAGAATTTGGTGCTTCATAGTTAAAATTAAAGGCACGTCTCTAAATCATGGTTATTACGGAGTTTTAAGTTTAGCAAACAGAGGAAAAGTGCAAAAAGAATAAAGGCACAATTCAACTCAGCAAAATACACTAACATCTCTAGAGGTATCAAGTCAGATATCAATTTCCTCCTACACACATGCTGCCAAAAAACTTAAATGTGCATTACCCATACTCCCCATTCAGGATAACCCACTTCAGGCATGTCTTCCCTGTGACAGGGGAGACTTCTTCCTTCAGTAGCAAGTATTTGGAAGCTCCAGCTTCCAAATAATGAAATTAGAACAAAAGAAATCCAGTGAAATTCTCTTCTGACAACGGAAAGAACTTGAATGCACAGCAGTTACGTATTGTCAGTAATTATATGTCCTGAAAACAACTACTTCTGCAGTGGTTCCCATTCTCTGGTCCCTGAAGTACATTTTCCGTAGGTTGCTCTGAAAATAATGCCTCCTATTTATTTCCATGGCTACCACATCAGATACAAAGACCACAGTAACACTGTTCGGTAGAGCAAATTCTCAGCTACAGAATACTGTTTTTCAACACAATCACCACCTTTAGCTATGCCTTTTTGCCAGCAATGACCAAGAGCCTACATGCCATGCTCCTAAAAACCTACGCTATCAGAGGTGATCCACTGTCACTCGTGCTGAAACACATCACCCACCACCTCTCTGTTTGTTCTCCATAAACATTCAGCAAGCCTCAGTGAACGTCAGTGGGTGACAATTTTTCCACATGGAGGTATCCAGTGACACACCTTTGCTTCATATGGACTTCCATGTCAGATGCCATTCTGTCACACTGCCCCTCTACTGCCATTGGTCACAAAATGTAAAGGAATATTGGTGGGAAGGTTCAACCTGTACTGCCATACCACCCACACTTGCCTCTGATTTCATGGCCCAACACAATAAAAAAGGAGGTGCTACCTTTGAGCCACCCTTGTATGACAGATTCCTCTCCAGAACAATAATAAACACCAATCAGTATTATGCATCACTTCCATATTTTTTCAAGTAAAATTTTGATGTTTTACGAGTTTGACACCTTATAAGACCTGAGTGCTTCATGCAAACTAAGGCATGGGAACAATGGTATGCTGAGTTAAGCAATTTCCAGCTAAGACAGTAACAGATCATTTGTGTAAAAAGATTGATTACAGAACTGGTTATTTCATCCATTTACTATTTCTGATTCTGTCATTGGGGGCTGCATTGTAAGACATTATCAATAATTACAAAATTACAGATTTAAGTTTGATGTATTATCTGTGGGGTGAACAGCACCAAAGAAACTGCTTGCATTTTTAGCACTAGGTTCAGGTCTAAAGCACCTGCAAAACAAAGGTCTTACATTAGCTCATTAAATGATCAAAGGACTTGTGTTTTCCTTTCCTTTTTACACTGAAGGAAAAACTGTGATACTTTACAGTTGCAGAAAATGGGCGCTGCACTAAGCAAAATAAGATGGTATCTTCAATTTAATAAAGCACTTAAAGGGAATTACTTTAAAGGGTAACATCTTCTTAAGATTAAACACATACTAAAGTACTCTGAACACTCAAAGCATCTCAGCAAAATGACTCTTGAAACTGCAATGTAAATGTGTTCCTTCTGATGAGTATCTTAAATGTGTCTGAAAGCCTGGACATTTCATGGGAGGAGGGGGTGGGTGGCTGACAAACTATCTTCTGTTTCTTATCTTACAGCTTCACGTCTGTGCCTCTAGACGATCATAGCACTGATCCTCCTGCAAGCTACATTAAGGCACATGCAAGACAAGGAGGTGATCTGAGACAGCCAGCACAGCTTCACCAAGGGCAGATTGTGCCTGACCAATCTGGTGACCTTCTATGATGGAGTGACGGCATCAGCAGACAAAGGAAGGGCAACTGATGTCATCTACCTGGACTTGTGCAAGGCCTTTGACACGGTCCCACAACACATCCTTACCTCTAACTTAGAGAGAGATTGATTTGAAGGGTGGGCTATTTAGTGGATAAGGAATTGGTTGGATGGCTGAAGTCAGAGGGTTGTGGTCAACAGATCTATATCCAGATGAAGGCCGGTGATGAACTCTCCTGCCTTTTGTTTCAGCCTCTACACCATAGTTCATTGTCAGTGTAGAATTGCTTATGATGCCATGCTGTACTTCCTTTTTTTAATATACTGTGATTGCTTCAGCAGTAATTGCCCCACATCAATTGACTATTCAAAAAAGCACAATCAAGTGAAGAGGAACTTCTTAATTCAGTATGCTGGGAAGGCATAGTATTATTCCTTTTCCCAACCAAATGTACACACAAAGCTTTCCTGACTTATTTTCCTCCACCCCAGGGCTAGGTGAGACTTTCCCTGTCGTTATGGCTCCTGGTTATCCTGGTCTAGAATAGAGTTGAGCTAGTGTCATGCATACACAGGCTGTATTCACCATCCTCTTCCAGAGGTACAGAGACTGTACCTACCACCTACAATTCCTATTGTCTACAGTGCCCTTGTGGTATCAGAGTAGATGCTACTTGGCTCAAATGCAGAGGAAACAAAAACCACAGTAGTGGAGTTTATCTGTGCAAGGATTAAAGAACTAGCAAAACACCACACTTCCCCACTCCTACCGTTTGATCAAAGGCTCCCTGACCACCCCTTGCAACAGTGTAAGTTCAGGCTTATAAGAAGGAATGTGCATTTCGGTACTGAGATGGACAAACATGCAGATAGTCCCTCTAATCAAATGAAAGCTTACAAATCCATGATTCTGTGAAATGATAGCAAACAGCTACACAATGATGTCTTTCCAGTCATCCACCTGAGAGAAGAGCCTTTGACCTCTATTGGGGTGGGAACAGCAGGGATAGATGAACTCTAAGAAGGCAGCATGGGCCAGAAAAGTGGAAAAAATATAGAAAATGAAGAAAAAGGGACAACTCTGGGAGCTGTAGGTAGCTGTTTTGACTCAAAGACAACTCAAGAGAGAGAGAGGACCATAGAGGTCCACAGAGCTGGCACTCCAGGCCCAGAGATCTTGATATGGGATAAAACCGCAAGGTACATCACAAGTAAAGGTACAGGTGGGAAAAGAAGGAAAAGTAAAGAGAAATAGAGAAATCAAGGAAAACCAGGCAGTGTGTGACAGACGTATAAAGAATGAGGACAAAAGGCATACAGACGCTTCAATATTGCACTTAGTGTACATTCCATTTATTTGTTTGTTTTTTTTTTATAATTTTTCTGGCAGATAATTTACACTGCATATTTGTCAGAAAGGAGAAGTTCCTGTTAAATACCAGGTTTATATCACCATCAGAGGCCACCCTGGGGGTTCTACAGCTCAGCAACTACGGAGACTGATGAAATTTTATAAATATATTTAAGTTCCCAAAGTACTCAGACCATGCAGCAGACGGGGAGCTTATCAACTATTTAGAGAAGTGTCCTTGGAAAAAAAACATATCTTTTTCAAAAATCAAGAATTACATGCAACTCTTCTGAAGAATTAGGCCATATTTCTAGCTTCATGGTATTTGTTTATGCAAAATATAGCCATATTTGTATCCAAGAAGCATTTCTAGAAGAAAAAAAAAGTAGAAAATGTTCTTTTCCTAACTAAAAATGGAAGATTTCCAAACTGGACCACCGGGGGAGCTGTTCACTAAAGCAGCATTATGGGCTGCCAGAAAAGAGCTCTGAGAGGTAGGACAGGCCAGGGAGTAATGGGAGAAAACAAGAGCGTGTGTGACACATGGAGACGGATGGCATGGTGAGAAGTTAAACGGGTCGTGCCATCACAGCTAAGGGCTTTATTGGATAAACTGCTAAACTAAATCAGAAAAACAAATCAATCTGAAAGAGAAAAAAATAATCCAAGGCTCAACCCTAGCCAAAACAAGAGCCTTATTCAAGGAAAAGAGAAAGACTGAAGGAGAAAGGAAGAGTTACCATAAGCTGTTAATTCACTTAGGCTGCAATAAAACTCTGTTTTATTACAGAGTGTTCTCAGGAGTATTTTCTTGCTTGCTACTACGTCCCCTAAGAAACTCCATTCCCTGTAGTGATTCAGGAAACTGGCAAGCTGGGAATTAAGTATTAAATGGTACAAGACCAAGAAAAAGAGAAGGAGCACAGATACAGAAGACCTCTGAAATGGATAGTGGGAGATGCTTTTATCAGTCTAAAATGATGCATCAAGTTATCCAGCCAAATGAGTACATTTACTGAGAGGAAAAATATTTATTTACTAGCTCAAATCAAAAGAAGCTGGTTTACATTCTACCTCCCCTACTCTTTGACAACGTGTAGTTCTTCATTTTAGAAGCTGCTTTCAATGAACTCAGCAAAGTGGCTCACACAGAGTAAAGTTACTCTCTGTGTGAATAAAATAGGGATGATCTGATGCTGAAATAAACATCACCACAAAACTGGAAGGTGGCTTTTGGCACAAAAGGGCTGCTGCAAGTCAACAGGATAAAAAAGGCATCACAGGCTTGCAGAATGAGATTGCATCAAGACAATGTATCCATTACAAGAGGGTGATGCGAAGTTTCCCAAATGACATTAATGTTAACATTAAAGTATTATAGCTGTAAAACTAGAAAGCACAGAAGATTTGATACCTAATGTTCCCTATGGACTTAAAGAATACTGCACAACCAGTTCAAAAGTAAATAGATCAGTGTGAAAGACTCAAGCACTGAACAGAGATCAGGTCATGTAATGGTTATACAAAAAATGACAGAATTAGAATAAGGATATAAACCAAGCATGAAACAGTATTTAGAAATAACACACACACACACCATATTCCTGTAGCTTTTCAGAACAAGCAAAGGGCAGGGATGAATGTGCTCATAAAAACCTTTGTTTTTCCAACATATATGTAGCAGGATATTACTAATGGATATTATTGGTGGATCTGACCAAACCAGCTTCACAGAGCACCTACTTACTAGCAGTAACAGTAAGACTATGAATGTAGTGCTAATATTCAATCTGTAATGTGTTGATATTTTCACAGTCATGGAAGACAACCATTTCTCGACAGAATAAATTCACCTTCTGTTGCAAATAGAATAAATCAATCAGGAAGAAATCACTGAAGCTGCCTCATTCAGTAGCATCACTGTTATTCCGCTGGGTGATTCAGAGATAACGCAAGCCTAAGCCTGCTATAGTGCCATCTTTGAGTCACAGAAGTTTCAGAAATGGAAGGACAAGAAACAACAGTTATTTACTTCCCATGGGCTCATTGCTAAAGAAGATCCACTTAAGAAATAATTGCTGAGAGTGAACTGATGGGACATGTGGCACTAAAAAGAAATGGGATCATCGCTCCATTTAAAAGAAAGATGTCCAGAGGCCCTGTGCTTACTTATCCCTGCAAATATGAGGAAGCTTCAGACCAAGAAACTGCACTGAAAGCTGGTAAAAGAATTCTGAAGTGTTCTGTGCTACTTCCAGGCTGACTCAGGCAAGCTCTGTGGCAATATTTGGATTCATCTTTGAAGAGCATGAGAAAAATAGAACAGATATTCAAAAGACTGAAGTACAATTAAAATCCAGTGAGTGAGACCAGCTTTTTAAGATAGATAAAATGAGTGAACAAGATTAGAATTGCAAGAATAAGACTAAGTCAACCCTGGAGAAACAATCATTATTATTCAAATAAGAGTGATGAGGAAATACACTTTACATACGTTTCTCCAATTGCTAAGATTTGTTTAGAATCCCTTAGATCCAAAAATGGAGTATAAGAAGAAATTTGGCCTCACACCCACAGCGTTACTGAAGATAAGGAGAGTTTATCTATATTGTTTCTGATTCTTTGTAAATTGAATTAACTATTCATTTTAAACTTCAGCATATTGTTGCAAACACCATGAGTAGTTTAAATTCCGGCTGCATGACCTCCAGCATGAAGATAGAGTTGTGTGCAACAGTCCCAAAAATCTCAAACATTTGCTAAGGCAAAAAAATTCACTACCCTATGGTCTCTACTATCTTAGAATTACTAGTTCCAAAAATGGCCTTTAGTTATCTGTTTTGAGATAACCTTTACAGTATTCCCTGCTCTTTTGTCTGCAACAACAGATTGCATCAAAGCCAACACCAAATGTCACAGAACATTAATGGGAATAGTAAGATCTAGGTAAATAAACACAAGTATTTTTCCAGATATTGCATCGAGTATTTCCACTGTACATAGACAAAAGTTAGGAACTATGGCAGTAGTTTCAGTGGGCAATGTATCAGCCCTGGATGTGAAGAAGCATCACTAGATTGCTTAGCTGCACATTTCCCGGAAGACTCCTCCAGCCCTTAGATTAACACAAGGGCTCAGAACAGACAATGAATGAATGCATATTACCGAATAGATGTATGCAGAACATAACCTGCTGTGCTGAGATCCGGTAAGCTCCTGTCATCAGAGTAATCAAGAGTAACAGCTCGCTTTGCAGATTACCATGACCTGTTTACCTGGAAAGACTACTTACAGTAGGAAAGGGACTACAAGCATGTCAGCATATAACGTACATGACTAAAACTGCACAGGCCTACCCAACTACCAATCATGCAGTATGATGCTGATAGCAAAAATTTCCAACACAAGCAGAAAGCTAAAAATCAGCCTTGTAAGGCAGACTCTGACAAGATATTTTGTCATGGTAGCTATATGACTTCAGTGAGAAGTCCATGAAAATTCATGATGGAGAAAGATTATAGCTGAAAGATTCCATATAGTGAGTGAAGACATCTTCTGTGCAGAGTTCAAGAAGATGACAACTGTGTAAAATCGAGTACAACTGAAGAATAATTACACTAATAATATGGAAAACAGCAGAAAAAACATAACAAGAGGAAAGTATTACTCAATAAGGGAAAGGTCAGAGCAGAGTTTTGCAACTCAGAAGCAAAAGGTCCCAGTAAACGTGTCTTCAGGAAAAAAAAAAAAACAAAAAAAACACACCCACCCGATCATTTCCTCTGTGTAGAGGGTCATGTCTATAAGGTGTCATCCAAAAGAGAAAGAAACTACTGCTAGAGCAACTCACTGAAATCATCATCAGTATGCTGAGGGGAAAAAAAAGTTTAAAACAGAGAATGAGCACAAGGCATTAACTGGATATAAAATGGGTGCAGATAAACATCAGCCAGAAATCATACAGGTTTTTAACCATAAATGGCAGGAGCATTTGGTATAGCCTTGTCTCAGTGGTGGGAGCAAAAAATTAACCAGGTTTAAGAGCTAAATCCTTTCATACACTGATCAACAATAGAGCAACATACAACAGCAAACACGTAACAATGGCATCAGGGACAGAGGAGGCCCTCTGAAGGCCTAGGATACTCCAGAGTTTAGAATTCTTTTGAACCTTCTGGATTTTTCCATTGTTTTGACATAATTTTCCAGCTAACAACTTTAGTGAGATACTCACTTGAGTGGAGACCAAAAGTTAAATCAGAGAAGATACAGCCACTGCATTTGTGATATCAACTAAAGTCTTGACAAACAAGATGCCCAAAGATAATAGATGATCTGTCAGTGCCACAGAAACTAAATTAGTTTCAGTTTATAGGATATAGATTTTGTATGTTGATAAAAATGGACAGCTGGAAGTAAATTGTTTTTTAAAGATTACCTGGGTTGGACACACTATTCTGTCCCATGGAAATGCTAGCTAGAGAATCTGTGGTCAAAGGATATTGATGTATTATACTAGATGGGGAAATGCTATGGTGGCAAATCTGACCATGCAGCTTGACAAAAGCATAGCAGATAGAGCGTTGGGAAAAAAAAAAAAAAAAAAAAGTAACCTGAAATCTACAAAGGGAAGCAAGAAACAGGACATAAGACAAATTAACAACTCTTCTATTGAGACAAATAACTGTCCTCTGCAGAAAGAAACTTGTCAGGTGGTTCAAGCAGAAGAAGCCACCTATCCCAACACTCCCCTCCAGAAAAAGGAAAAAAGAGAAATAAAAAGATAGGGTAGATCTGGAAACTGAAGAGTCATCCCTAATTATCAGAAATTCTGGAAGAACTCAGTCCGAAAGACAGGCTGGGAGAAAGGCAGAGTCCAGAAACAAATTCTCTGTTAAAATAATTTAACAGATTGTCAAGAAAAAGTTTCATTTCAGTGTAATTGTTGCTAGAGCTCTCCGTGTGTCCTTGAATGTTACTATCTTGCCTATTTATTCCTACCCTTTAGGTCAGAGCAGCAAAATTCACACAAAATACTGCACAAAGGGCTAGACTTCACATTTCCAATCACAACAAAGGCACGCATTAGCCTTAAGGTCCCGTTTTTTAAACCATTCATCTTCTCTGAAAAAAAAAAAAAGTATATATAAATGCACACAAAATATACATTCACATTCTGGACATAATTGTTTAAGTATGTGCTACACTGCTTTTATAAAGCTTAAAAATAATCCATATCACGTTAGCTCCCATACTCTATCCTGTTCTCCAAAAATTGATTTTGAATGAAGTAAAATTCAAGACTGGTCTTTAAAGTAAGCTAACATGCACATCTTTCTAAATTAATTCTAATATCTCATTAGATTCTAATAAAATTTAGAAACCCCTCCCCCCAGTTTAGATTAAATGTGATCGTACAGGGTAATTCCTTTATGTTCACTGCAGCATACAAACCGTTATTCTGTTTGTTTAGTCTAACCTGGCTGTAAGGGACAGCCTGCACTACAGGGGAGTTAGTTACGCTATAACCTCTGTTCTCTTGATGTAAAGCAGTACGGGTAGTTTTCTATAAATGCCAGTAAGAACTAGGTTAAAATGGCACAAAATACATCCTTTTCTCATAGGTGACTAATTAAAAATCTTGTTTAGAAAAGCTTTGTTATGAAGTCCCAGAATCACCTAATGACCCAGCTTTGGTACTGGCACGATGAAAGCTGTTTGATGTATTACAAGCACAGTCACTTCTATCTTAAAAGACAATTTGTAAAAGCTGATTACTTGTGTAGTCTTGTGATGGAACATTAAATCTCAATCCATACTCTGCCAGTCTGTTTATTTCTGTCGGTTTGGAGTACTTGACCTTAAGATGCAAAATAAACCCACACTACATGAATAGCAGACCCAAGGAAGATCTTAGGTCTTCCACTGACTTGTGTGACTCTTCCTTCATCTCTATGGTTTTAAGAAGGACATCAATTATACAAATATTTGTCTGCCACTGAAGGTACATTACTTCAGTAACAAATTTTCAAACCGCTCTGGGATCAGATTAAAAGGGACTACATAAATCATCTACAATAAGCTCCTGAAAGGAAGCTGTCAAGCTTTCTGCTTATCCCAAAGTCTAGCACTAATCACTAACTTCAGATATGGAGATGATGCAAGATCTTTCGAACCATTACTATAAGAAAAGTTGATTATCGTACAGAGTAATATCTGATTTAAACACCTTACATTAATTTACCAGACTAATGCTGAACAATTCAACTTCCACACAGAACACATAGCAGTCTGTCCCAGCTTATGGTACTTATCAAGCTTGTCAAACACTGAATGCCATCAAACACAGTAGTATGACATCAGTCACAGAAATTGCATGATTCCGTACATCGTTCTGCAGGGAAATATGAATTTTACTACTTACAGAATTCTTTTTTCTTTTTTAAATGCACAAATGCAAGTCAGGCAAAAATAAACATATACAGTAATCAAGCAGGAGTACAATCCAGGTCTACTATGTAACAGAGCTGAGCAGCTAAAAAATGAGTACTTAAAGCTCAAGGAAACTTTGAATGTGGAAAACCATTGCAATGAGAAGTATCAATTCTGAGCACGCTGCAACCTCTACAGCTGTGACCCTGAGTACATTTTTGCTGCACACAGTTCTTCCCCTGGAAGGGATGAATAGGGGACGAAAAGTGGGAAAGTGGTACTGAATGATTATTCCGTCTGTTTGCAAGAAGGAAAATCTGGCTTCCAAATGAACAGCAGCTCAGAGACACTACAGCACCAAGAGGTGGACAGTAGGAATGGACCTCTGCCAGTTTAAGCCCAAGAGAGAAAAAATACAACAACCAAAAACATGCTTTATGAGGGCTCTAGAACAAACACTTCGAAAGTCCATGGGGAATAATATGTGGTTTCCAATTTTTGTAGACTTCAGTGAAGTCATTTCTAGGTCTTTAATCTTCTTTATAGACTGGCCACGTACGTTTTGAAAAAGATTCAGTCTGCAGCAGAGAGATTTGGAAGAATTTATATAGCTGCTGAGCATTTACAAGTGGAAAAAAACAATAATTTCACATTTTTTATTTGTATTGCATTCTGCAGCGATTACCATATCCCCACCAGAGAATAATCTCTCTGCTGAGGATGAGACGAAGTTCATAACATCTAAAATAGGAGTGCTCCTAATGAAACACGACAGATCTTTTTCAATGCAAGGGATTGATGGAAGGACATACGCAAAACAACTTTTTAAAGTCTGTGCAAGCATAAGCATACAATGAAACAGTTATTTTTAAAAGAGTAAGTGCTCCAAAAACGTGTGACTGCAACACACACATGGTGCCAAAGAGAAGCACGCTGCGACAACGGGTGAAGTTGTACAGAAAAATCCCACTGTGATGGGCCCGAGGGAACACTGAGTGAGCTCCCTGAGCCTGGGGAGGCCGGGGAGAGCCGCACCACTGCCATGGGCCGAGGCAGGAGCATCTCGGTGCTCCTTTTTTTCTTTATTATTATTTCTTCCGCCTCCTCCCCCCNCGATAGGCTGGAGGACACGACCGTTTGTGATGGCGGACAATTAGCAAAAGCAGCAGGGGGATGCTTGCCAATAAACACCGAGATTTGAGGTTAAGCAGCTGTAAATCTGCATTAATCGTGCCAGGAATTCAGCTATTTACAAAAGCTTTTAAAGAGAAAACAAATAAGAGCGGGGAGGGGAGTAGAGATAGGAGGGGAGCCGAGCTGTCCTTACCTTCGCATTGTTTCCCTTCACCCTTATAGCCTGGCTTGCAGATACATTTGTAGGATTTCGGCGTGTTTTGGCAAATGGCATCGATGTGACAGTCGTCTGTAGCTTCTGCGCACTCGTCAACGTCTGGAATACAGAATACACCCAAGAAAGACGTGAGACCTGAGACAGGAACACACTCCTTGCGGAAACTGCTTGCCTGCCTGCCTTCCCAGTGCCAACCTGGAAGTGGGAGCATCTAAACTGACATAATCAAACAAGCCAGCGAGTTACTCTCTCTAAGCCTAACCGCTGTCTTTTCCCCTCCAGCAAATTAGGGGGGCTCGGTCCCACGTTTCTGCATTAAAACAAAAATCATTAAACTTACTAGAAATTAGTGCCTGCTGGATAGGTCTGGCAGGAGAGATCCACTTCACGGTTAGTTGAAACAAGTGAGAGTTTAAATGAGGAGAAAGCAAGCTTATTTGCGTGTTATATCAAATATATGTTAATTTAGAAATATATATCCCAATTTATTTCAGCTATGCTGATGGGGGAACGAGAGGAATGAAACGCTGAACGGCAAAACCACCTTAAACCTTTTTATTAAGAGGCGAAATATAAGTAAATGGCAAACCCTATGAATCTCGGTAAGTTAGCGACCTGTACCAGCATCATCTTACCGAGCATCGCCTGGAAGGGAACGGTGCCGGCCGCCCTCCGGCCGCCGCTGCCGCCTCTGATGAGGCGGGCTCTGAAAGGGGACCGGAGCGCTTTTCTCGCTCTCAGGGGAGGAAGCCTTTACAAACATCTCAGCGGCGGGCATTCGTTTTCTCCCCCGGATTTAAAGAGGAGGGGGGAGGGAGGAGGATGAGAAAGAGGCGAGATTTGGTAGTCGTGGGAATGTTAATGAAGTGAGCGTAGGAGACGAGGGAAAAAAAAAAAAAAAAAAAAAAAAAAAGAAAGAAAGAAAAAAAAAAAAAAAAAAAAAAAAAGAGCTCCGACCTATTCACGGACGGGGTGTGCTGTTGCTGTTAACATGGGAACATTTACAGCCCTGCTAACCTGCCCTGCCCCCCCCGCGGTCCCCGTCCCCGCGTCCCCCTCGAGCCCCGCAAGCTCCGCACGAGGGGCCGCCGCGGGGGGCCCGCCCCGCGCTGCCGGCCCCGCGCCCCTCGCTCCGCTCCGAGCGGCCTCACGATGGGAAGGCGGGCAGAGGAGCCCGTGCCCAGCAGGGGCACAGCGGCCAGGCACGGCGCAGCCCGCCCTGAGCCGTCAGGGAGCTGGGAGACGGCTGCTGCGGTGGGAGGGGGCATCCAGAGCGAGACACGTGCAGCTGGTTTCATGCCGATTGGATGAGCGGATCCCATCCAAAGGTACACCGAAGTAAAAGCAGTTTTACTGTCGGCTTGAAATCCTAACGCTGTTTGAGAAGCGCTCGCTCAGCCACTTCCAGCGGTGAAGCGCTTCAGAGCCAGCGGGCGCAGATACCGTGGCACTGCCGAGAGCTGCGGGACGGCCCGGGCTCCCAGCGGGTAACTGCCCGCACCCGGAGCCCCGGGGGCCGCTCTGTAAAGGAGAGAACAGTTTCCGCTGCCACACGCAGCGCTGCGTTTTCTCGAGAAACGCGGGGCTGCTGCACGCCTCTTCCTTTTCTCTTGCCCGCTCGGGCCAGTTCGGAACTCGCTGCGGTTTACGTGAGTGCGCCCCGGGCGCCCGAGGGTGCTGCCTGGACCAGACAGAGTCCCAGCCAAACACAAAAAGGAAAGGATAAGAAAAAAAAAAAAAAAAAAGGGGGCTGCTTCATGCTTTTGAGTCATTCAAGCGGCCCCACCGTCCATCAGAGCGGCGGGGTGACAGCCGCACTGCACTCCCCGCATCGCCGTCGGACATCCGACGTGCGCGGGGCCGCGGGGACACCGCGCAGCAGCAGCGGGAGGCGGCCGGCAGTGCCACGGAGCCCAAGGGAAGGGCACGGCCCCGCGGGACCCCCGCAGCTCACGGTGCGTTCCTGGCACTTCATGAACTTCCACAACGCCTCCGTTCATTCTGTTGCGCTCCCACTGAGTATCGGGGGAACGGGGATTTCTCCGCCCCCCGCTTTACCTGGAAGGTTTCTGCCAGCACAACTTTGGGGACCGCACGCACATCTTTAAGAGATTAACGCTGGCTTACGGCATTCCTAGGCAGATTTCTAACATCAGAGCAAAGCCTCGCTATCATTACTGCTACTGAACAGCCAGGAGCGCGGCTGCTCAGAAGTACCGGCCCTCGATTAAGGCAGGGAAGCCTCGCGGAGCCCCCGCAGCCGGCGCTCCCCCGCGCAGTGCCCGGCGCTCAGCGCGGATTCATCCCACGGGCGTTTCGCTAACTTTGCCCTCCCGGTCCCTTCCCCAGGCGTCCCCCGGCTCCGGCGGTATCAAAGACGCGAGAGGACGCCTCCAGCAGCCCGGCAGCGAGGAGCGGCCTCCCCCCGGCACCCCGAAGCGGGAGAAGCGGGAGAGGCGGGCGGGCGGCCCGGCGCGGCGCGGTGACCCGGGGCCACGGGTCACCCGGGAGACGCGGTACGCGGCGGACTCTCTTACCTGCGCTCCCGCTGCCCGCCGCTAACCTGCCGGCCCAGGCAAGGGCGAAGAGCAAACAGCAGCGCCGCGCAAAGCAAACAGTGCCCATGGTAATGATGCGGTCCCGGCCCCCGGTGCCCGTCTGCGATAAGGGACGCGCTCGGGGCCGGCCGCGCGGAGCCGCCGGCGCTGACGCCCTGACAGCGCCCCGCTGATTCGCCGCGGCTCCCGCGGCGGGGGCGGGGCCGGCGCCTGGGGCGGGCCGGGGAGGGACGCACCGCCCCCGGCCCTCGGCTCTGCCCCCGGCCCCGCCGGCGCGGTGGGGAGGGGGAGGTCGGCGCGGCGGCCCCGACAGGTGGGAGGTCGGGGAGAGCCCGCGGGGCCGGCTGAGGGCCGAAACCCCCGGGGAAGCGGGAGTGGTCCTCGCTGGGTTGGGGTTGTTTGGGTAATGAGTGTCGGTGTCACCGCCGCCCCGAAGGAGGAACCCTTCCGCGTTAGACCCAAACGTGAGAGATTCCCCTCCGAGGGGGAGAACGTAGCCCTGTGGTCTTCCAGACCGCTCGCTTTAAAGGGCTGAAGTAGTTGGCGGAACCGGCGCCGGGACCCGCTCGTTAGCGGCCCGGCACAGCCCCGCTCCCGTTCTGCCCGCTTCCTCCCGGTGCCCGCATGTCCCACTGCAGCATGCCGGCCCGTAAGCGTCCTAAAGCCTGCACAGACGGGAAGGAAATGAAATAAAGCTGCTTCCCGATCACTAAACGCCTTGCTGTATTTTTCCTTCATAGAGCACGGCGTAAGAGCTGTTTGCTTTCCGCGTGCTCGCACCGCTGCTTTGGGCATTCGCACATCCCCGAGGGGTGGGGCGGTGCCACTGGTACTTCCATTCCGGTCCCTTATTGTCGTGTTAACACACCGAGGTGCAGCGTGAATCCCACGCTGGAGCCGGCCCTGGGTACACAGCCGTCCTTCCGTGCGGGTCCCAGTGGGGTTACCTGGTACCTTAGAGCTCCACCTAGTGAGCCGTACGGCGCGCTGTAGCTGCAGCGGGCATCCCAAAGTTAGGCTGGCCCAGACAGGGGCCTTAAACTCCTACCACCGTGTGCCGGGCTTCCTTGGAAGGGCCCCTTACTTTCAAAGAGTTTGTAAGTACGAGTTTTGCCCGAGTAAAAAATAAGGCTAAGCCGTCTTGTTAGATTTGTTTTTTTTTTTTTTTTTTGTTTTGTTTTGACAGTTGTCCTGCATCTTCTCCAGTTCTGTGCATTCTGTACATCACTAGCACTACCCATATGGCATTCAGGAAAGGGACTCACCTTGATCCAGATCTATTATGCTATCCAAGTATTTCCTTGTATGCTCCAAGAGGGGCATGCAAATGAAAGCTAAGCATCCTTCACATCAGCTGCCAACATCTGTCAAGCTTTATTTTTTCCTTTTTTTTTTTAAATCAAAAATCTGTGTGGAGATAGAGCGGTACAGTGTTTCTCAAACAATGCCCGGAACCTTAAGATAGGATCATCACGTACAATAAGAAACACGATCTACAGCACCAGGCTGAATATTTCAATGAGGGTCATTTCAGCAGTTTTCCTTGCTAATGGTCACACCTTACAAAAAGGATCCTTGTGGATTTTCAACTTTTCCACTTAAAGTTGTGCTTCTGTGCTTGCTTATAGTCATATAACAGAATATTGGAAGTAATGACCAAATAAGCCACTGCTGAAACTCACCACCCACCCACTCTTTAGGATTGTAGCTCAATGACTCCTCTACAGAAGCCCTCAAAGCAGTTATATTTTTGCTAGGACAATTTCTGGCTCCTCATCTGATATGGATTACTTGCCATCGTATTTTTTATCATTGTCAGCTCAGTTATTCTCAAAATGAATGTTACTGATTATTGTGGTTGCATACAAATATATTGTATTGCTGCTGTCTTAACATGCTACCCTCTTGAACTCCCAGGTTTGCACGGTCCAGAAAGGTCAAGCAACTCAGACAAAGGTATTCTCACAGGTATTTTAGACCTATGCCAGTCAATTTTAATCTTAAATCCTGGACAGTCAGTAACTGCTCTGACTGCACAAGACAGCAGCAAGTAGTAATCCAGCAGCTGAGAAAGTTTCTGAGATGTTTTATGAGATGTAAGTCCTCAAAGAATTTTATGATAACTCATGTTAAAGTGAACTCCTCCTTCAAAAGTGGGTACAGCTGGCTCTGATTTCTTCTTCAAAGTCCCAGTTAGGGCACTCAATCAGAGTTACTTTCTGTTGTTCCTTTTCTTACTGCTACCCAAGATCTGCAGTCAGTTATCTGTGTGCTTTTCTGGTTTAATCAAGGCCCTGAACACTTAAGGAGCACCAAAGCACGTTCATATTCATCAGCAGAACTATTGCATATAGGCTTCTGCTAAGACTGTCTCAGCAGGATCAGGATCATACATTGAAAGATAAAGAAAACAGGCCATGACCTCTATTCACAGTCCCTTTATCCTTCAGCTTAGCTCAAATCCAGATGTGAAAAGTAACATGGCTCTAAGCCACATGAGCTGTCTCTTCTTCTCTATGGAACATATCATGACAACAGTTCAGAGGAAAAGCTGATTCCACTTTAGAGGACTTCAGTACTGTGAAATTTGATTTTGTTCCAACTCAGAGCCCTGCCTACCCCCAAAAAACCCTCAAAGAAGCCCCAAGACTTTTGGAAGCTGCAAGATTCAACTGCAGCCCAGGAGAGCAGCTGCAGAGGTAGCTGAGTTGACAGGACACCTTGCCAAGTTGTGGTGGGATCCTGTCAGTCTCCTGCTTCAGTTTTTTTTTTGGGTCTTCAGTTTTTGGAGGCCTTTCTTGAACACAAGATGTTTCAATTTGTACATAAGCAGCAGCAACAAAACTCTAGGAAAATTTTAATAGCAGTTCTTTAATCAAAACTTTTCCCAATTCCGAAAATAATCTTTAGGCTGTTTCTCATGCAGATGGGGAAGAAAAACGTCTGTAATGCTCCTGCAAATTTCTTTCTCCCTGTCCCACCCACCTTGCCACTTAAGGGTCAGAGTGAAATTTGTATACTCCTTCAAAACTCTACGTTGCTCAGGGGGGCCCACAGTACTGGAGTAAACCTCAAGTCCTTCTCTTTAACTAGCTATAATAAGAGAGGGGGGCAATGCAGCTGAAAAGCAGATAATTGCATATGTTAAGATCTATTGAATGTACTGCAAGAAGCACTTCCACCAAAAACATCTAGAGGACCAAGGACTAGATCAGGACATCAAACCTCTTCACCAACCCAAATCCTAGCTAGCTATGTAGTGGGAAGATCATCCAAGTAGTGCAGATTTGCACACAGATTTCTTAAAACCTGGATGCTTATTTTAGCGCAAGCATATGTATGTATTTACTCCCTTGTTTAGCTGTGGTTTTTACAGCATGTAATCCAGATTGTGTAAGAGCCTGCTGACATATAAGCTTGATCTTGAGCAAGAAGTATGACTTGCATGGAGTGCTACAGAGGAGTTCTAGATTAAGTCCTACTTCACTGAATACACTCTCCTCTATTATCAGTAATAATTTTTATCCTAAATGAAACCTGTGATGACCAAGTATGGTTTTATTCCAAAGCAGGTGCCTGCACAGAAATGCAAAACACATGTAATACTGTAAGTGCAATACTTTGTACTATAATTAATCACATTTTAATTCAGCTATTCGGTTCATCCAACACAGTGGAACTGAGATCAGCCTTCGTAGGAGAGCCTACATCTCCCCTGCTTTGACTGTAGCCTCAGCCTCTTCGGCTGTGTTGGAGGAACAAAGCACTCCAAATGCAACCTGGAAAGACAAGTGAGCGTACCAGGTAGATGGCAGTGAAAAGTTAGACCTATGGTCTTGTAGCATGAAAACTATGGTGTTTGGTTGATGAAATATAACTAGTCGAGCAGCACCACAGGACAGTTGCTCATCACTACATTTAAGATTCATCAAAGGAGAACCGTAGATGGAGGTTCTAAATTAGAACAAGCAAGGTCCTGTCTCCTACTGTTCTATAGTAAGCAACACCATTGCTATCTATAGCAATGCTCAGATTAGTTGCAAGGTATGACAGCCAATATGTTTCAGTTGCTTCCCAGTAAACAGAATTGTGCTTCTGAACAGAGAAGTGTTTAAATCAAGGAAAAGATAATTTTCTCTCAATATATTCTAAAAAAGAGATGTCCTTATCTTAGAATAGTATCTTTAAAATACCATAATGAAGTTTCTTTAACTACTGGAACATTATTTCACATTTTAGAAGACTGAAGCTGCTCCTTTTACAGAAGGATAAGTGGTAGTCTCCACATTTTTCAGTATTCATGCACATAAAACGATGATGCTGAGCACTACTGTGAGCATTACAAAGGGCAGATGACCCTATTCAAGTCCAAAAGAATAGCCAAAATACATGAAGAATAAGTTATATCTAAGACCAAAGTTGTATGCTTAGGGTTTTGATAGATAAAATACAAATAAAACTAAGTTCGCAGAGGACTAACTAGCAACAGACAAAGAGCAAGTTTTGAGTAGATTCACGCTGCACTTCTCAACACACCACATGAAAACGATGGAATGAAGCTATCACAATTGTTGCTGAAGGCAATCTTCTGACACAGATATTATAGGAAATATCCAAGCCCAAATCTTTGCCTCGGGCTTTTCTACTGCATCAAGAAAAGACCTCCTTTCTTCCTCCTCCCCCCCCCCCCAAATAATCTTTCTATGCAGTCGTCCTGATATTTGCCATCCTTCTAACCTGAGTTTGCAGTGATTTTATTAAAACAAAAAGTCAGCAAATCTTCACTCCTCATACCATTTTTTTTTTCTCATGTTCCAGAATAATACCAGAATAATATTTCAGTGCAGGTGCAATTCAAACTGCTGTCAGGAAGCCCATGCTCATGCAGACACCATCCTCTTTTCGCAGTACTGCCTTGAAGAGCTCAGAAGTCACCCCTTATCTCAAAATGTGTTCACAAAAAGTGAACATCTCTCCGCAAATTCCACATACTGAAAGCTTTCAGCTCCTCTGAGACAGAATGCTTATCTCACATATTTTCCCAGTAACTCTCTTTAAAGGAACCAGGAACTGGAGTAGTCTAGTAGCATACCTCATCCTTAAAAGCACAGCCTGCTCTGTTTCACACTTGCAGAGGCTTTTTAAATACATCATCCTATTCAAATATAAAGGGACAACCTCAGAACCGTTTGAAAAACCCTATCATCATTTTCTGCTAAATGACTTCTTCTCCCCAAGGGCTCTCCAAAGGAGCCGATGCTTTAGAGTACTAAGCTACCTATGAGACAGCTCAAGCTCAGACTAACTCAATTCCTGACAGGCAGCTGCAGTGTCAGGTGGTGTGAAATAGCAAATGAAAGGAAAGATTATTAAATAGAATTAAGTGCAGCATCCTCAGGAGGCCTCTATGTAGAAAGGGTAAAGCCTACTCACCTTAATTCTGCATATTATCCTGTTCAACTGAATGGGCATAGCTTTATGCACAAACACAGCAGGATTTGGTCTCCTAAGCTTACTGTTCTTCTTCTCAAATTATATGAAATGCACAATGTAGAGCTATTAATAACATTTCAGTTTGTTATTATTATGTCATTTGGGATGGCTTGGATTAACACAGGTATATTAAATTACAATGACAGCAGCTGGCAAGAGAACAGGACAGTAAGACTGGTTCACAAAGGCATGCTCAGAAAGCTCATGAAATCAGGAAAAATGAACAGTTTCACTAAGAGGAAATACAGGAAGCAGAAACTACTGCTTGAGAGCTCCCTGGTAAATTCTCATCATGCTCGAACTGATCATACTTTAATTACTTATCTAAAAAATTTGATGGAATATCAATCAAATACCTATAGTAGAATTATAGAAAACTAAAATTTATGCTCGTCCCACTGATTTCCAAGCAAACATAAAGAATCCTTGGATACCAAATTAGGTGCATATAAGATCTGCATGGGTCAAGACCAAGACAGAGACTTCTACTAGTCTACTATGGGCTGTGATTTACAGGGAAAAGAAGTGGTGTGTGTTTCATACTGACTTTGTATTTCCACATGAGTTCTCAGACAGAAGGTATTCTTAGCTGGCTAGGAGAATCAACTGTCTTCCTGTCCACTTTGCACTGTTGAAATGTCTTGAAGCAAACAAACATTTAGTATTTAATCTTTTTTTTTTTTTAAGCTGTGTAACCACATGGAAGATTTCATACTATAAGAGCATAGCACCTGTAGGGTTTAGTGGATGTTTAGAACATGCTTTATACACATTATATCAAGTTCCTCTCTATTCTTAGGCAGCTTAATCTGCATGAAAGTGCTCACTGAACAGGCACAGACTGTGGCGGTATCTACCTTCAACAACTTTCCCTGTAGGTTTTGTCTTCAGCTAGCGTATAATTAAATGTTCATATAAGGTGTCAGTTTCTCCTTTCTTCCTCTACACGTTCAACCCAACAACTCAGAAAATGTAGACCTTTGTATCAGCTTTGTTCAGCCCTCAGTTGTGCACTTGAGTTTGCACCAAGGGGTTGCAAACAGATTTGAATGACAAGATGAACCGTACTTAAGGGTTCAGAACAGTAATGTTGACCTTGCGGAAAGTTTGCATTGCATATCCTCCTTCAAATTGGACATAAGGAATGCCTAGGAGCACCCATAACATTGCCCACCCCCAGTGGCTGGGCAATGACCAGGAGCACTGACAGCCGTGCCTATCACAGTCAACTGTTCATCTCTTTGCACTCCCATTGCTTGCTGGCCATGGCTTGTCAGCCTGGGAATACATGTGCTGTTTTGGGAAGACAGCACAATAGGGACTTTGCATCTAGTACTAAGGCTACATGGACACTACCCCACAAAAGGCACTGAGAGAATAGAGTCAAAGAATGACTTCTGTACCAATATAAGGAAACTCCATCAGGTTCCTAATGTGCAACTTCAAAAATAATTATGAGGCTAGTATTGTACAAAGACATCAAAAATATTTATGAATTAGGTCTTATAGCACAGAAAATGGGAGCATTACTCTCCCCTGGTAAGGGTAAGGAAAAGAATATCCAGATAGGATGAGTGACTTTCTTAATTTCACATGGGAAGTTTGGAAATCCAGAATTAGAATTGAGATTTTCAAAGGGACTTCAGGTATCTCCATTATATGCATCTTAGAGTGGCTTAATGCAGTAACTGCAAGCTCCATGAGTGTTTGAAACCAGGCCACTTGAGAGGGTCCACAATTAGGCAACCATTACTACTAATGACCTTGGCAAAACTTAGTCCATATTCTTGACTCTTGCTCTGAAGCATTTAGTACCACAAAACACAGTCCTACCAAGATAAAGGGGGATCTAATTAAAGACAGTAACTTATCCTTAGTCACCCAAGAAATGAAGCTTCCACATTCATTAAGTACTGTTTTGTTTTCTAATCTATTCAATGGAGCTTAAATATGTTATTTATAGACCAGACATTTGGGACAAGTCCTGGGTTTTGTAGAATAGTTATGCTCCAAGAAATCTTTTCACTTAAAATAGATGATTACAACAGTTTCTAGAAATATAAATTGTTTTACAGACAAAGACAGACATTACAGTTTGTTCTAGTTTTCACTGAAATTAAGCCAGCAAATCTTTCGTGCCAGTATTATAACAATAATCATGCTGATAGTGTTATTTCAGTTTACCAAAGCCAAAATCCAAAATGCTACAAATTAGATCAAGCACCAAATAAAATTAAGTAAAAGATAAGCAACACCAAAGGAAATGAATACTATTAAAAAAAAAATTTACATTTCTTTGCTGATTTCAGACACAAGCTGGACATATGTAAGCAATCTTATGTCTAATGTACCTTCCTTTCCTCCTGCTCCCACCCCTCTTTTTTTAATTAGTTATTATACTTTAATTTAAAAACAGATTTTGCAGAAGAAGATATTCCAAGAGAACATATTCAGTTTAAATATACTGGTTTCAGGATGTGGGAAGGAAAACAGGGCTCAGACCAATTAAAAGCTTTAAAGAAGAAAGGCAAATCAATTAAAAATGCCAGAGGGCAAAGATTGCTTAGGAAGAGAAGAGACTTTGACAAATTTGAAATAGCTGTCTTCTACAAGGTCCATAATGGAAAACAAAAATAAGTTGCATTTGCAATGGCAAATATCCATGGGAGAACAAGGCATCTGATACATCACAGATAATACAGATCTATGCTTTCACAAGCTGAATAAACACGACACATCACTGAGTTAGTGTTTGCTGTGTGCTTTGAAGATAAAAAGCAACATAAAAAATGTGAGGTGTTATTCTTAAGACACCCAAAGCAGCCAGATTTCAAACTCAGCTGCTGAATTATTAGTCTTATTGATCTGGAATTGCATTATTTTTTGCACCACAAAACCCAGTAGTTACTCAATAGAACACAGGCACTAAAAAGACAGGCATTAAAAAAACTGTGTTATTTGGGACTTTTAAAAGATTATATTCTGATTTTTGGCAACTTTCTAGGAAAAGAACCAAAACTGACATTGCTGAATGTATCCTTTGACTGTAACTATAAATTGAAAGCATTGTCCAATGTAATTTCTTCTTTTTTCACACAGTGATATCAGGACAATTATTTATCCCCCTCCCCCCCCCCCCCCCCATAAGAATAGTGTTTTGAAGTCAGCCAATGAAACATGTTTTATTTAAGGACTATATTCCTAGAGCAATGGATTCTTTGGAGACCTAAAGGTTGCAGAGCACTTCATTAGTTCCACATAATGAAAGAATGGTGCAATTGAAGGAGGTCTCTAAGGGAGAATGGTGTGAAAATTAGAGACCCGTCTGCTCACTTGAAAAAAAAGAGGAAAGAAAGAAAGAAAGAAAGAAAGAAAGAAAGAAAGAAAGAAAGAAAGAAAGAAAGAAAGAAAGAAAGAAAGAAAGAAAGAAAAAGAAGAGAAGAGAAAAAGGAAGAAATTTTCAAAAAGGAAAACAGCAGAAAAGGGTAAAAAAAAGGAGAAAAAGGAGGAAATTTTTTTTTTAAATGTGGATTTTCTAAATAAAGCACACCGTCTGCATTCAGCCCACTGAGAAAGGGTGCCTACTCAATCCTCTTACCGTTGACAATATAATAAAACCAGAGGAACTTTTTTGAAGTAGATCTGCACATTCCACATTTGGATTGAGGGGCAATGGACTGTTTAAATTGCTATTTACATTTCCAGCTGTTTTACCAGTGATTTGCCCAACTTAATAGCTCTTTAAGCTTTTAAACAAGAAAATAGCTATTCTCACGATTCAAAGAAGAAACCATGGTTATTTCAGACTGCCTCTATTGTAAAAGGCTTAGACCCCTCTGTCTTTATAGATGCCCTTCCCTTTATAGTACTTCCCTTTTCCATCTCCTCCCGCTTTCTCAATCTTCTTCCATATTTTAATTCACTTTTTACATTATATATTTTAGTGACGTAGTGAATCTTTGCTGATACTGCTGATTCGAGGAAAATGTTTGCAGGCAGCCACCAAAATTCCCAAGAGAGACTTAAGTTAGCTAGAAAATTAGATTTGCATGTCTGATCTTCTGCAAGTTATTGGGGAGTTAGCCAGTGTTAAACAAATACTCTACAACTATTGAAAAATGTGTATTTATTTATCCTCTTTCCTCCGGGGCTGTATTAAAAAAACTAGAAGTGTGTACGGGCATAATGTAAACTGTATTTTCTGCTTATTTTTTCAAGCAAAGGGGAAGAGGAGGGCAACGGGGTAGTCCACAAATAAGAATGAGACTAAGATGAAAGGTTAAAAAGGGGCGGAGGGAGGGGGGAGTTATTTCATAGTGGCTCTACAGACCACTGCCATTATTTTGTTATAATTTGCACCCATTAGTTTGTTTAACCTGGTGCTAATAAACTGTAAAATCATGAAGGAAAAAAAGTCAAAAACAAAAGCCTCCCCCTCCCGCTTTTCCCCTGATCAAAGAGTAACCATTTTCCTTTTACTAACTCTAAATGTCCCCTGTGTTTACGGATGTGCTCGGATAGTGGGGCAAACAAATTCAGACCTTGTAGAGGTAGCTGCAACTCTGTTCGGAATTTTAAAAATGAATATGGTTCACTATGGAAAATTACGGTAATGCTTCAAAAAGCGTAAATGCGTTTTAGGACTGGATTGTACCTTAACTTAAAATTTTTGAGAAAAAGGAATTGTAACTGGTATAATGTTAAACAGCCATGATTATATTTTAAAGGCAACACTTCGTATTTGACAGTCAATATATCCTAAACTAAATTTCCCCTTTTTGTGAGGTTTCTGCAAAAGGTCGTGTATGATCCCCAAACTGACATATTGGCTGCTGCTAAGCAAATGCTTGTCCCAGTGTCACACACCAGAACGTCACTGAGAATATAACAGGTTCACTAGGCAAAGCAGGTCTGAAAATCAATATCTATTTGAATTACTGTGGTTAAATAAAATGGGCTTGTAGCTGGAATGTCTGGTCCCCAGAAAGAGGGGAAAAAATCTGCACATCTAAGTCACTGAGAAGTGACAAAGTTCTAAAGAAAGTATCTTTTTGGGTAAATCAGGTGCCCTGCTTCCCTGCAAAGAAAGAATAAAGAGTATAAAACATCACTTCTAAAAAATAATAAATAAAATTAAAAAAAAAAATCAAGGTCCAGTGAGGGATTGAAGAAGCTGGTAAACATCCAACATTGTATACACAATTAGACTTCATGAATTTTAATAGTGAAAAGAAGTTCCACAGACTTCTAGAGCTCTGCAGGAGGGTTGAAAACAAGCAGTCTCTGGCAGAATATTTCTGAAAAACTGCTCAGATTTTGGAAATTCCCAGGCAGTGCTGCTATTAATTCCAAGTAAAGGAAAAAAAAGTAAAAATCTAATGTGACAAATCCAGCATTACTTAGGACTATTGGTGAAAAAACAATACTCTGAGTATATGGCAGAAGAAAACATGAAAATACTGAAAGAGCGGCTCAAAAGGAAGTTCCTCAGAGCAGGCATTCATCTTTTGGCACTCAGTTCCAAGAACTGTGATGCCTTCTGTTCTACACAAGATAGATTTTTAGTTAAACATAAATTAATCCCTTTTTCAACCATATTGCCAGTGTGTACAATAAGAAAGGAGGACTGCAAATCAGATTGTGTTCTATGCCAAGGTGTTCTATGAATTTAGGTACCTTAGGTGTATTGCCCTAGCCTTGGTTTCAACAACTAAAACTATCATTAAGATCCAACTTCATGGAAGATCCTAGTAAAACTAGCAGAGAAAAGCTACCATGTACAAAGGGAAAAAAAATAACTCATTGACCAAAGTCTATTATTAGTCAAGAAACAGTGCAGTAGAGTAGCCACAGTAAGGTACACTTTGAGTAAAAAGTATTTGAAAGTAATACTTCCCAGCACTGGACTCAATTAACAGCAGATGCACTCCTGTGAGTGGCTCCACTAAAATCAAAACAATTGTTTACAATAATGGAAATAGGTGCAATTGTGGCTGCAGGATTATGACCCATTCCTGAGCTGCAGGAGCCCTGTATTAGAAAATGCACATGTATTAAATCACTGTGACTACTCTGTCACAGAGATGGAAGTTTTATTGCCAAAGGAACCGTAGTAAAAGGGCAATGACTCAACTCAAGTGCTCTGCAGCATGTGAACAGTTGCACATTTTATGCAGCGCTCAGCTGCCACAGCCACCAGATCTCAGTAATGCCTCCTGGCAAATCTCATTAGGTTTCTTCCTGCTCCATTAAAATCACCGGAGGCAAAAGAAGCAGTATCAAATCTATTTTGTATTGCCTAAGGATCTGTTGCTGCATTTATTCTTTACGCTGAACTATTTACTTGCATGGGTAAAATTCAGCCCAGAGATTATTGTTTTCTAAGAATCTCAACAACACAGGTTGTTTTTAGTGCTTACAAGGTAGGAATTCATCTGACACAAGCGAGTTGTACACGTGAATTAACAGAGGTTAGATGCCTGAAAGGCACCCTGAAAGAAAGCATGAAACAGCCGTGTCACCTTCACCTCTGATCTCCTCCCGTTTCACAGTCAGCCTTCACTGCTCCAAAATAAAAGGGAGCAACTGGGGTGCTGCAGGCCCCGTCCTTCTCCCTTCTTCTCGTGCAGACAGGCTGCAGACTGCCAGCTGGGTGTTCACAGCATGTGCTTGGAGCCACCCAGCTCCCCAGGCTGCCGCCAGCTCTCCCTGTTGTGCCAGGGCTTACACACCTGCAGCCCTTCTGTCCGAGTGCCTGAAGGTGAGCTGGGGGGAAGGTGGCTACACATACACAGGCTGTATCAATGCAGCAGAGGTGAAGGCTAAAGGAGACTGTGGGTTATCTAATCGAGATGTTCCCAGCGTTCTGAATGTCTTGGTATTGGCTTCTCCAAGTGATACCCTGAGCACACAAGTGGAGTTACAACTCCAGAAGTGGTGTTGCAAGCAGAAAAGTTTAGAAACAAAGGAGTTAATCTACTCGTTATCGCAGGTTGTTGCCTTTTTGAGGCCTCTCAGGTACTGCAAGATATGGAGAGGGGGGACTGATGGTGAGGTACACCCACCTGGCAGTGCTCTCATGTTTCAGGAGATGCTCTGAGGTCAGAGCAGAGGAGCCAGACACTTCCCCTGGGTACTGGTGAGGAGTCCCAGGGTGAACCCAGCCACTGTGAGGTTCACCAGGGAGAAGTCAGTCTCCAGGCACAGCCAATTTCCAGAGCTTCAGAGGAGCTAAGCAAACACTAACTCAGAGTACATCTGGCTAATTGTATAGTGGAAGAAAAAAATCTTTCCTGACCTCAGTGGTTACCCAGCTAAACCCCTGAAGCACAGGCTTTTATTACAACCATTATCTTTATGCAAATGATGATCATGCTGAGGACTTACTTGGCCTGTTACATATGAAGGAAAGAGCTGAATGAATGATACATTCTGGACAGATTCCTTGGCCAGAAGGGACCATTCACGCCAAAGCCAGTTTGAAAGAATATATTTTGGAAAGATATCCAAACTGCCTCCTAAAGTCTCCAAGTGATGTTAATTATGCTACCCCTTTGGTCTATCGTTGCAGCATTCTGCCACCCTCACTACTAGGACACTATCTGAAATCAATGTAAAATTTACCTAGCATGAGCTCTTCCCTGTCAGACCAGTTTCTGCGAGCCTGAAAAGCAGTGATAAACTTTGCTGTTAACAATCCTACCAATAGCAGTTTTATAAAGTTCTCTGCTAGCCCTGAGCTGCTCTATTTCAGGCTTCAGTGGGATTCATAAGGTGTCAGAGAAATTCTCCCTTAGATGCCAAAAGTTCTGCAAGGGAACTAGACAGAAACATGTTTTGTTGTTTTTTTTTCTTGAATGGAAAAGACAAACAGACACACACTAGAAGCGAAGAAGGAAAATGAAAATGACTCCACTTTACAAGCTACAACATGGGCCATGGCTGCAAGGCAAACTCTTTTATTCTTACTTACGGCTCTGTCCATTCGAAGAATATATACTGGCCGCACACAAAAAGGTGGCTTAATCTCAACATATCAAAATGGACCCTAGGAATAAGAACAAACAAGAGAGAAAAAAAATCCAAAACCAACAATTCATGTAGCAGTAGGTGGGATGTGAGACGGCAGGACATTTCAGCTGTTTCATGCAGCCATTGCCACAAAATCAGTGTGACAGCTCTAAATGCTAGAAAGGCACAAACTGTTAACCAGATTGTAAAGGACAAAGCACAGGATCTTGCCAGCTGGAGAAACTGTAACCAAGGATAGCAGAGGCCACCTTAGCCTATGTCTCTGTGTTCCAGAAATGTCCAAGACAGCAGTGAAGAGCCGCCATCATGATCATCTGGCATTGTGGAAGACCAGTTCCTCCTCAGCAGCTCTGGGATATGCTTGATTAATAGTTGGGAAATACTATTTGGTTGAACACTGAGTAGTAGCAGGTGCACCCAGTACGCAGCTATTACAATGCCTGTTCCCCAGTCAATTCTCTTACATGGATACTCCTTGTCCTCGATGTACTGGTTTTCAAAAGTGAAGTGTCTGTCACTTTAGGCTTCGTGTGTCTGCGTCTGTTGCTGCTACCACACTGCTCACACCAGCAGATGCGTACTGAGCTGCAAAGATAGCCAGGACTCTGAACCTGTGCTGGGACAAATCCTAAATTGTCTGCATTCAAAGAATCTTGTCCTCAGAAGCCAAGTTTACAAAAACAAACTATTCCACTAACTGTGCAGAGGGAAAAAGGCACAACCAGCCATGAGGTTGGAGCTAGGGAGCTCAAGAACCAGAAGGAACATCAGAGCTTGCACAGCACATTTGTGTCGATTTTGCTTGCATCCTGACATGTGTGTACTGTGCTTCTTCCGAGGAGAAACTGGCAGGAAAGCTTCCTCTCTGCTACAACCTCTCAGTTGTAGCAGTCACTATAATGTGTTTCAAAGGCAGGACGGGGCCTGGGATTAAAGTTTTGGCAGACGGTTCTTCATGCTCTTTGTGAGCACTTCTGTTCTGAGGCTGGTAAATGTATGTAGTATACATGGCACTAAGACTAAATTTCTCATCGCTACTTTGCCTTATGGTGGGAAGTTAACATATGCTATTGCTCAGCAAAGGACAACATTACATTTTAGCTCCTTCATTTAAAACAATAACAACTGCCTCCTGCACAGAAAACTAATAGGCCCTGTCCCCAGATGGTGTAAATTAGCGTGGCACTACTAATGTCTGATTTATAACAACTGAAGATCCAGCCTTCCCAATATACCACATGATTAAATATGCACTTTACTAGCCTGGAAATGTCTTGAGGGCCATGTAATTGTGTGGTAATGAACTAAACTTTTAATTAAGTTCTAATTTTGAATTAGAATCAATAAGTCAATAAATAGCCTTCACTTGATTTAGATGATAAATATGCGCAGCTGAGGCTGCACTCTATGTCCTCCCCAGTTTTCAGGCTCTCCTTTCTCTTCCATATGTCAGAATCTAATGAAGGAGCTCTGAAGTATGGTCCTAATATATTATTGTCACACACATGGTGATAATACTGCTTGAGTTAGGAGACTGCCAGGCTTCTATTATAAATCCTGTTCTCAAGGTTTATAGCATGTGTGTTTCAAACTGCAGTGAGCGAAGTTGTTTTTACAAGGAGCTGTCAGCCCCAGTGTGAATTTTTGTCAAAATAAAATTAAAAATGGATTTGATTGATTCAACCTGTCAATTTTTCAGGGTTTCTGAAGCTATTTTTGCTAACCTCTGGCATAATATGGCTTGGATTTGAAAAATGCAGTTTCATAGCAAGCTTTTAAACAAGACTAATTGCTGATTTTTGTTGGAAAGAGAGAGAAAGGGCCAGTAAGTTTGTATGGTGGTAATGACTCATATTTTAAGACTAGACAAGACCTTTCTGACCATCTAGTCTGACCTTTGAATAGCTAGGTCACAGAATTTCACCCAGTAATTGACACATCTGTCCCAGTAACTTCCATGTTGAATTATAGCAGATCTTTAGGAAACTGTCACCTCTCAGTGGAGGGAATGTCACAGACAAACTATTATGTATTATCCACTGCTTGGAACAGCAGAGGAGAAGTCATCACTTCAAGTTTCTTTTCTTCACTCTGATTCTGACTTGCTGTGTGGTCTTAGGAAAGTCATTTCATTTTCTGATTTCTCCATTTTTTCCATCTTCCACAATGAGGAAAGTAATATTTAAATGCCTCAGAGAGAATGTGGTGAGATGTCATAAATTATTTGAGGAATACTTTGAACTATTCGGATAAAAGATATTGTTCGGTAAAAGTAAAGAATGCTACTACTATGTATTCAAATCTGAAAACTGATTGATTACTTTTCATAACGCTTTCTTTCTCTCCACTTGTGTCATGTTAACAGCTAGTGCGTAACAAATCTGGTTCCGCAAAGTACTGATTCTCATAGTCCACTGTTTCAAATATTTTAGAAAAAAAATGGTGTAAAAGGTTAATTTGGATCATTTCATTCAGCTTGCTAATATTTTTTCTAATGTAAACGGTGGTTTTTGTTATGACCAGATTTTGTCTAAGTTTCCATTGGATAAGGAAACTTAGTCTCTCTTAATGTCTCTCAGGGTCACAAAAATGGACCCTTTCTCAGCTGTCCAAAGATCTGGTAGAAAACTGCTTTTTGGAGCACAGTAGCTATCACTCTGAAATCAGTGGGGCAGTTTGCACTCTGGACTGTCAGTTTGAGTGTATATTCAGCAATACAGAGTTCCACCTTTCAAGAGCATGATGGTAATGATTGGCGCTGACATGAAGACTAATACAGAACATTATGCCTTAAAAAAATATCCGTCATCATTCAACTGGAATATCTATGTCATTTTTTCAGCATTACTTTTACAATTAAGTTCCAGTAATGGACTTTATCACTCAGTGGCTTTATCTGCCCTGACACAATCATTTCCTTCAAAACCTGATCCTTGCTACTCAAACTAGAGGTGAAAAGAGGCCTGAACATCCCCTGAGTATCTACTTCGTTCAATTTGGCACCTTTGTGGCTCTAAGAGATTGTTATTATTTCACTGCAGATTTCTAATTCCAAATATCAAAAAAAAAAAAAAAAGGAACAACAAGGTCTACAGTCAGTAGTAGTGCAATTTTAATGAGCTACTCAGCAGAGTAAAATTAGTCTCCAAAGGACCATCACAGTGAAAAACTCAGAGATGATGGGGACAGCAGCCCTGTGCATCTTTACTGCTGGCCCATCACTATTCACAAAGAAATGTTCTGTGCAAGAGACCACAGTTGGGGCACAGTGACTCTAGGAGTGGTGTTTCAGTGAGGAACACGGAAGAATGATGTGGAATTCACTGAAGTGATGATTGTTGCGGCGTGGCCAATCACTGCCACACAGTGACTTGCAAGAGAAAGTGTAGAAGGAATTGTAAAAAAAAAATGGTAAAACTTTAGACTTACAGAAGTGATAAGTTGGGATCAAGGGAACTATGCATCTGGTCTTAAGTTGCTTTCCAAGGTCTATACAGCCAGGTGCTTTAGAAATAACATTTCTACTGTAAAAGCCCGTGCTCCTTCTATCTGTGTTTTTCCAGCCTGGTTGAATTAGAAGTTTAAGCTCTCAAAGCCTTAGTAGTGCTAAGAGAAATTTGTGTGATGGTTTGGGAGGTCTCAGGCTCTGAATTCTGGTCACAGAATAGAACACTAGACAGAAACCTAAGTCTAGGAATGAGCCTTAAGCTCCCAAAGTCACAATAGTGACCAGACTCTGTCCCATCTGGGTGGGCTGAGCTAACAGTAGAGAAATAGTGGATCAGATTGTAGAAGTTGCACTGACAGCCTGACACAGCTAAAGTCAGCCTTCGCCAGCTGAGACTGACCCTTTGTCTACAAACATCAAAAGAGAAAGAAAAATTTGTTTATATTTTTACTTTGACTGGACATTCTTTAGCAAGCACAAAAAATACTTAGCTTTCTTAACTGCATTTATGAGTGCTTTAACACTTATGGCAGTACTGCCTGACTCCATACAACAGCTTTAGCAAAAGTGGAGAAACAGCGTCACAGCCATTAATAACAATTCTGATAGTTAAATAAGCACAAGTAGCATTAAAGGGCTATGTGCCTTTCCCTGTGCAGACATAAGATGATTGCAGTCAAAGAAAGTTTCCATGAGATACTGATGCTTCTTGGTTCTGTGTGGAACATGATACAGAATGCTTCTGGGCAGCCGGTGCTTCGTACTACTGAAGACTACTTTTTCAGCAAAATGATAATTCTTGCCGAATGATCTGTTTGCAGTGATCATTTCCCATTTTTGACTGAAAAACTCAAACCTGAAAATTTTAAGACAATGCCTGAAAAATGTGGGATTTCAATGGTATTCAGTCATTTGCTGGATATTGACATTCTCCATCCAGGCCGAGTATATGTTTGCTTCTCCCTTCACATCTGTTTAGCTCTCTGTCCAATTGCTGTCAAGAGCAGAGTCACAGCTTGAGCCATAGTTTAAGGTGCTTTTGTAAAATCCTTTGTTTAGAAAAATATCTGGAGGAAAGTAGATTCTCCTCTTAATAGGAAAAAGATCTGTCATAAAAAAAAAAAGGAGAAAACGGAATAAAAGAGAATGGACTCAAATAGCAGGGGTACCATGAAACCTGCTACTTAGTCATTTGACAGAAATCTCCTTATATCCTTATACTTTATCACAGCATTTGTATATTGCGTAATCTTTACTTCACTGCTTTGTGTACTGAAATTATATGTCTGGTGGTGATAGACAGATGCAAGATTCCCTGTGCAGCTTCTGACCTGGCTGGAGAGAAGCATCTCTGGTTTAGAACCTGGGTTGGCATGATTTTGCATTCTGAGAAGCTTATCTTGTCTCACAAGAAAACCGTCGGGAAAGAGATTATTTTGCACATGCACATATGACACCCAGCATGACTAATTTTGGTTGGCCTTGCTAGTTTCAATTATAGAAAAATAATATGTTAATACAATATATGTGATACCTATACAATATGTATTGTATATATACATATATACAATATGTCAATCACAATATAATGTGATTTTGTTCACACTCAGTTTCAATGTCTTTTAGCAGTTTAAATGTGGTTGTTATTAGCAAGGACTGAAAAAGAGTGAGGAAATGGCTTCCAAAAAAATGCCTATATTAGCAGTGAGAATCTCTTGAGCTGGGGAGAGATTAGATTACTCTCAGGAGTTTGATTCAGGACAATGTTAAACCTAAGATGTAACACCCTACAAGACCATGAGTTTAGCAACTACCTAGACACAATATACCAAATTAATTCCTGATTTATAGTAGAGGGGTTGTACCAAGAGGTGAATTTAACATGCTGACACTGTTTAGTGAGAAATGCATAGTTGTACAACAAGTATCATGAAAGCACTTACAATTAGATTTCTCAGACTGTTTTCCTTTTGGGCATCACTGTTGACCAGAAATACATTGGAACAGAGCTTGTCAGCAAAGGTTGCAACTACAAAAATACAAAGGAATCAGAATTAAAAGCCTTTAGTCTAAGTGAACAACACCAATTTGTTGTACAACTCTTCACCAGTTCTGAATGTAAAAAACTACCAGAATCACTTTTCTCTACGGGATGTGGCTCACCTTTGTCACAGATAATAAAAAAGTGTAAATTGCTACATAATAGAAATTCATTGCTGGCTCACTGTTGAGCCAACATCATTTCCCATTAGCCTCTGGCACTGAATGGTTTGTGAACAAGGTTATTCAGATTGTGGTGTTGGGAAAGTACGTGGAAAAAGGAAATGAGCGAGAATACTAGGATACTGAAGGACAGGTTTCCTCCTCTACCTCCTGACTTGACAGTTGGTGTCTGCTTGACATATGCCTCATATTTCAGAGTATGCCAAACTGCTATAGAAGTTCTGATAGAGGATGACAGTGGCTTTCCTGGAGCCCCCTCTTTCTCTGTATGGACAACAAAGCGTTCATGTAAACAGCAGCTGAAGCAGCTTTTGCTCCCGCAGTAAGGAACTGCAGTCAGTCAATAGGTCCTGTTCGGGCACCACTGCGCCTTCAGCCTCACAACATCAGCCTAGGGAAGCACACGGCTTTCAGCCAGCACTGATGCAGAATGGAAGGCTGAATCTTACTCCCTTCTGGGTTACAAATATGGAGTTTAGTGTTGTTACCATTATTCCACTAGCCTTCATAAACCAATGCAGAAAGTGAAGACCACTCAGTGTATTATACACAAATGCAAATGCTACTGCACAAATATCTTCACATCACAGCAAGATTGTTTGCTGTATTCTGTCACATTAACCAAAATGCAGTAATCCTATTGAAACAAACTGTTGGCTACCAGCTATTGCTTTTACTCAGGAGAGGAAGGAATGTATTTATTTTTTACTGTACTCAGGGTTGTAGGTAGGAATCCCACACACTTTTGCAGTACTGCTAGTTCCCTTACCATGTAGAGTAACTGCTTTTTCTCATATAGCAATGTGCAGCAGCAGCTGGCCAGAAGTAAGTGGGAACCTTCAGGGCATCCATCTGGGACTAAGTGCAAAGAAATATGGAAAGGTAACTGGACAGCTAACAAAACATGGCAGCACTGATGAAATTCTCTTGATACTCCACAGCATTTATTCCCCTGTGACAGTGCTACTAATCTCAACCAGAATTAGAAGCTCCAAAGCATTCTGTCAATGACGTATGGCACAGAGCTCTTGATACAGATGCAGTCAGCTTTCCACAAGCATAAGCCACCCGTGTAGCCAAGCCCAGGGTGAACACGTAGGGTGTTAAAAGCCCATCATGGTGATTAGCTCTGAGCTGGAGCAGCCAATCGGTTTGATCTCCTGGCAGTGTGCGAGGCAGATGGAATATTAATCTTCTGAAATATCATACCCTGCAATTTATAATAATCAGGGGACTGATGATAAAAATCTAGACCGATATTAGGGAAAATGGGCCATTTAATAATCTGGTTTAGGCAGACTTAGATAAATGGGTAAGAGATTCCAGACATATTTGAAGGCTTCGAAGGCACCAAGGAAATAATCCATTTAATTCAATAAAAGTCCAGTCTGAAATTGCCTCATTTGCAGCTTGCTTGACATTTGCTGAAATTTTTGGTGCCAGTACAATAAAATTGTTCTCACAGTACAATTAGAGCACTCAGTGACATATTATTGAATGAGGCATTCAGTGTCTGACTAAACTTTTTGTCTCCAAACTACAGACATAAAATGTTTTAACATAAATTGGACATGAGAACTGAGTAGCAAAGTTTAAATGGACAGACCGGTCAGGACTCCTCTACCTCTTTTAAGAGCATCCTGGGCTGGATTCTCCTTGCATTATAGAGGCACAAGATGACTCCTGCTGTGTTCTACACTATTTTAAAATCACATTTGAAGAACTGCAATTAACAGGGTATTATTTTTCAGATGAACCACTATTGACACAATGTGACACCTCTGTCCAGAATGGAAGCTTGTTAGCTATGTTATAATTCACATCACCACAGAAGCAATTGGTCTGCAGGTCAGTGGCATTTTGCACACTGTGGCTCCCTACACAGTGGCTGGCTGCAGGAGTGAACCATTACACCATCCTAAACTACCAAACTAGTATTTATGACCTTATGTGTCTTTCTGGACCAGTGTTTCCACGGATGGAATGCAACCCCTGATTGGACAGTGAAAGGCAGTAACACAGGTCTTCTTCAACAGCTACTGCCTGTAAAACTCTTACTAACAGCAAGGAAGGAGTCACGATCCACAGCCGATAAAGGTCAAGAGCTTAGCATCTCATAGAAGCACAACAAAATGGAATACTTCTCTCTCACCTGTTCAAGACATTGGAGACAAGTATTTTGTTAACATAGCTGCAGCTTGTCCAAGGATTGACATCCTAATATGACTAGCTGGTATTGTACAAAGCAGTGGTCACACGCAATCACTTACCTGTTGTTTGCTAATGTGGTGGTTTCACATTAGTTTTCCAAGCCATTTGTTCACAAGTTGGCCTCATGCTTCACCACTGAAATTGAAGCTCAAAACTCAGTATTAGTAATGAAAGCCAGGAACATTCTGAGTTTAAAATCAGGGCTGTTTGTTTCTTTCAGGTAAAAAGATTACACTGAATAAAGATTAAATAATAATTCACTGAAGGACAAAGATGACGAATAATGATATAGCTCATTTTATTTACCTAAAAGGGAAGTGCTCCTGACAGAGAAGCCTAGATAGACAGATTTGCTTCTACTCAGAAACACTGTCCAATTCTTGAAATGCCAACAACGAAAAAAAAATTCAGGAAGTAGGAATGTGGTCTAATGTCAAACAAAAGATGTAATTTCAAGCCATGAAACAACAGATTTCAATGGAATGGCACATCCTTCATTTGGTCTGCAGATTGCACCACACAGCTACAAACAAAGGAGTCCCTAAAACTTTGTGGGTGGCAGCACAAAGGAGGCATAGAGACCCTCTGGATATATTACAACATGATGGTAGGACTCTGTTTATTAAATCAGTCTTTCATTCTCTGCTTTCGAATGTCTGCAGTTATTCACCTCCTCAGTTGTACAAATGGATTATTTAGACAAGACTAACCTGGGCCACCACTGCAGCACTGAGGCTGAAGCTCTGCCCCTTCTTGGGGCACTGAAGCAGGACACTGACGGCTGCAGCACTTGTCTCCCTGCCAAGGGGCTGCAGGGCTCCTGAGAAGCAACTTTAAAACACAAGGGCTACCCACAGGTATATTCTGCTCTTGTTGGCTTCTAACTGCTCCCACTCAAAGAAAACAAGAGGGTTTACAGGATGCCTTACCAAAGCCTCAGTTTCTGTTCTGGGGATTGCTTCTGTTGATGGAAGGAGGCTGGCATGGAGCTCTGACATTACTGTCTTGTTAACAGGAAGCCACATGAGTTAAAGACCACCCCACAGGGATGAGAGTGATGAGAGGGGCTGAGCAACTGTACAGAAGGATTCAAACTGTTTGCCCTAAAGACATTTCAGCCCCTTAGCCACAGTCTTTCATATAAAAGAGCTGTGAAACTATGCTCTATTTGTCCTTATTCTTTCTTGATACTCCTAGGTACTACTTGTAATTTCATTTTATAACTTCCAGCATTCTGCAGAGGCATCATTCACTGCCCTCCAGGATACAGTGATTAAATTCACCAACAATGAGATTTTTATCTCTCATGGAATGTTTTTGCTGTCACACATGGCTTATAAAATGTTTCTTCAGAGTTTTCTGTCATAATTCTCAAAGGAAGATGAAACAATTTAAAAGCAGAATAATAGAATGATGGTGACTGCAGTGTGTTGCTGACCTGCTGTGAGGCGTTATTTCTCAAGTAATTAGAGCTCCATAGTCCATCCTATACTTTTCTGTGCTTCACAAGCACTGGTACAGCACTGCTCCCTGCTCCAACACTGACACAAAGATAATAGTAATATTTGCAAGACTGCTTTCTAGCTCGCCAGGCAAGATGTTCTGGTTAAAAAAAAGCACATCTCAAACATCATCTTTGTCTCAGAATGTGACTAAAGGGACCATCAAAATGCACATCACCATCTGGATCAAGACAGAATTATTTCTGGTTAGCATTGCTTGCCAGAGAATCGCTGGGTTATAAACACAACTGAACATAAATTGGCTATCATAAGAAGAGGAGGTTATAAACACTTTAGACAGACGTGCTCCTGTACTCTTGATCTTTATGCTGCCAATACAAATAAAAAGAGATGGCTGTAATTGGTAGTCTCAGATATTTGAGGTCAATAGAGCAATAAAGAATGCATAATGCAAATTTGAGTTAATTGCTCTATTTGATGTTGTCAGAACTCACAGCCCATTGCAAGTACAATAATTCACTTGTTGGTTGCATAGGCCAGTATACCCTGGTTTGATCAGTAGATAATATTCTGCAATTCCATAGATACATCAGTTAGAAAACTCAAAAACTTACCTGGTGGTTTCTCATTCTGCCAGCACTTGACAGCTCTGTTTGCATCAGCCTCAGGAGACCACTGAGTCCATTTGGAGTAAGGCACAGAACAATGCAGTGAGGCTCAGCTGCAGAGCTGCAGTGACTTCCTAGTTTAAGAAAGAATACAATAGCTTGAAGTGAGTGGGGGGATTTGACACTTTCACAGTGAGCAAGGCAATCACATTTCGTATCTGTCTCTCTTTGGTTTTCAACCCAATGATAGGAAAATGTCTTTTGGTGTTGTTTTTGGAACAAGTGAACAATAGTAAATTATCTGGAACACTCCAAACAGAAAAGGCCAAAATTAATAAGTACTTGACTAGGCTGCAGAATTTTGAGGCTGAACTTAAGGCTGTGCATTCACTGCCATCTCTTTCCCTTTTACCCACTCACAAAAAGGGATGTTGTTATGACACATTAGCATGGTAGAGATTGACAGAGTGGTACACAGGGTAGGGTGTTAAAAAAAAATAAATCATTTTGCCTCAGTAAGATATTCTTATCATGATGTTTGATCAGAATTAGTGATCTCATTGAGATATTCTGTGCAGTTTTAAGTTTTCCAGGAGGTAACATATAAAAACCCACTCAGCTAACATTAGAAATTGCCTTCACATAAGAACTGCACAAATATTTTGACTAGTCACTTCAGACAGCTTGTTTATAAGACTACTAGTAGAGGTGCCAGTGCATGCAGACTTGGTCCTGCAGCTAGAATCTGGCTGACCATCCTAGTGATGCTGCAGTTGGAAGAGAGTTTACTTCTTCACTGTGTTGTCTCAACAAGGCTGCAGGGAGTACAGATAATATGTTTTCATAGCTACTTTAAAACCACAAGTTTCCTGAATAATGTGGTACACTTCGTGTTAGTTTGACACAGTTTGAGTTACCGTTATTAAAATGCAAGGAAATTGCCTTGAAGAGTTAATTAAGATGTGTCTTTCAGCTGAATACAAATATAGGATTAGTTTCAATCTCTGAAAGTTGCTGGTATTGAACTTAAAAAAAAAAAAAAAGGCTAGCAAAAAGCAGCAGAGCACAGCAGTGTATCTGCAAAGCTATCAGTCTGCTAGACAGCTGTTACAAGTACAGCAGCTGATGGATCTACATATTTTCAAATGTAAAAAGTCATACCTTTCATTCAAAGAAGTGGGAGAGCGTTACAACTGTTAATTAAACCTCACGACACTGCTGGGAGTCAGTAAAATGTGAATGCCTGTTTTGTAGATGTGTAAATTAGCCCACTTATCATTTAATATTTGAATGTACTTGATCACATTCAGGGGAAGGTGAACAGGAACCTTTTTGTCTATTGATTTATCTATGTTTAGAGGATATGGTTTCTCCAGAAGTTTAGAGAAGGTGTATTCTACTTAAAAAATGAAATTGCTTGGAAGAGTAAAGACTGTTTAGTCTTCTACCTTTTCCCAACAAAACTCAAAATGAATATTCTCCCTTTAGCATACATGACACTTCAGAAAAAGAGATATACAGGTTTAGGAAGGAATGAAATAAGCTCCTACTTCTCTGCCCTACTTGCCTACTAAATGTTTCCAAGAATCCTTTTACTGTAGAGATAATTAAAGGTAACTATGTTTAAACTACCAATCAAATTTCTAGTCAGTTCATTCCTAGAAGCAAGGAAGTAGCACGACAGCATGACAACATATGCCTATAACTTCCAACGAGGAGGGAAAGACAGATGAGAAGAAAGTAAGTTGAAGGAAGGAAGTTCCCAATTTTCAGAGAATTTAGAATATCTCAAGTTTATTTGCTCTGAATGACAAAATCCTGTCGATAGTGGAAATTTTTTTCAAAAGACAAAACACATTGAAAGAATAGATGGAATAAAATATTTTGTGTCGTACAGTCTCAGTGTCGCGCTCAATAAAGGTTAGTTTAAGATGACTGTTCTGTGTAGTCAACAGATATTTCAATGAATGGTAAAAGGACTGGTGGTGTCTCTAGCATATGGCACTTCTTAGAACTGTTAAGGAAGGCCTGATCTTGTAATTCAGTGGGCAGAAAAGCAGCTGAAGCTAAGTGGTCCTAAGGCTTTCAGCTCTCTGCCCACTTCCCATCTGTTCCAAAAAAAATCAGGACTCAGCAGAGAATACATTGCAGAATAATCATGTAACTGATCACAGAAAATTATGTGGTGCCTCCCCTATTCTGGCTGCAAAACCTTTGAGAAAGCATAGCAGATGCTGAACAGGTAATGGAAAGGGACAATCAAAAATGCTGGCAGAACTGTAGAAGCCTTAATGTGATTGCTGACAACATTACAGCTGTAAAACCTATAAAGACAGGTGTAATTAGATCTCACATTCCAGGCAGAAAGCTGAGTCCTGTGCCACTTAAAGTGATGCTTACCTCAGTTTTCTTCAGTGGTAGTTAGTCATGCTTTGGCTAGGTAAACTTATCCAACTTCCTTTAAAGCATAATGTCCTGACAGCTGCTAGGAACAGGATATCTGACATGATAGGTATGGCAAATCCTAAATTCCTGGAAAGGTCTCCTTTGAGCCTACTCTTTGATATTTCCTTTCCTATGGAAATGGGCAGAACTGTCAACATCATTAGAAACTGCAATTAATCCAGGGTGAGGAGATCACTGCCATAACAAAGATGCAGACAAAACTGCTTTTTCTTCTCAGCACATCTAATATTCAAACGTTCCATCCAAACAGTAAGTTCAGCTTTGAGACTGAAGCCAGAAATGCTCCAAAGCTGTGCTCTTAACTTTGATTCCTACTATGAAGTGCTGCACTAATAAATATCTGATATGTATCCAGGACTTATTCACTGGAAGGATCCCAAATTGTTCTGCATGCTATATATAGGAATAACTTCATATGCCACTGAAATGTGGTTACATCTGAAGTGAAAGGGAGGGCAGAAAACAGAAATATTGCAGCAATGATGTGAAAAATAGATTGGTTAATCTTAAAAGCAGATGAACTGTCATTTCTTGAGCCAGAATCAGAGCCTTTGAAGACCACTTATTTTACAGAACCACAAAAAATCTTCAGTGATGCCCTATCATCAGGTTTCTGGCTCTTCGTTACTGCTGAAACACAGCGATCCTGTGCAACAGCTCTTTGGATTTGTTCTTTAATCATAATACCATTTTTTAAAATATAATTGCAAACAGCAGGAGGACTTGGCATGATGATATCAACTCCAAACAGAGAAGATAAGGCAGCACAGAAGGAAAGACAGATAATAAATTACCTGGCAACAGTACCAACAGGACATCCCTGTAGTTCTGGTGCTTCACAGTCGCAATGCATTCATCCTCACAGCAGCCTTGTAAAGATGATCAGTTATTCGTAGGAGGAGCCAAAGGCTCAGGAAGGCTTGCGTCCTCTCTACATAGCAGATGTTCTTCAGGCTAAACCATGGTATCATAGACTCACCAAAGCCTCCAGGCAGAGGCTGTGGGTTGGCTCCACTTTCCCACTGCAGTGTGAAACCTGGACAAGTTCCACCAGGGTCTGGGGACTCAAATCCTCAGACCTAAAAGACTCCAAGAACTTCCACATGGTCGTGAAGTATGGCCAACAATTTGGTGGTTAGTTTTGGCTGTTGCTGCAGGAATTAAGTGTGTTCTAATACATCTTCCTATATGCTGCTAGCTATGCTGTGCCCAAGCTTTGACAGCCTGTTTATCATTCACTGACCATGGAGCTGGAGCTCTCTTTCAGTTCCTCCCTAAGACCATGCAACTCCATCTCACCCCTCTCAGCTGCTCAGTGTAACTGCTAGCAGAGCAAATGGAGCATCTCCAAAGCAACAAAAACAATGTTAATGTTGGAGAAATAAGTCAGTGGCTAGCCGCAGCATCAATGGCTTTGAATTGCTACCATTCGCCTTTCACCTGCAACCATAATTCAGAGGGACTAGATGGCTTGCAACTTTGGTAATCAGTTCTGTAGCTTTTCACCCTGAGGTTACCAGTTTACTGTCTCCCTCAGTTAAGACTGAAAGTTGCCCTTAGGTGCAGGACAATTCTCTTAACCTGGTTCACTGGTATAAACATTTCTTAACATAGCATTGTTAAGGTGCATGGAGAGTAGGGCTATTTCCCTAGAACGGCCAGGAGCAAAGGGCAGCCACAGCACAAGATGGGCAACGTCCTTATCAATCAGGCAGTCTCCCAGTGTTGGACACAAGCAAGCAGAGAAGGGTGGTGACAGCAACGGGCCCTATCCAGGAAGCACTTGGCAAGGCAACAGGCCAGGTCCAAGGTCAAGCTACGAAACCCAGAGAGTACAACAGCACCACATCTGGACTGAAGGCCCAGCCCAGAGCTGAAGTGGGCAGTGGGTGCGTGAGGGGGCTCCAGGGGAGGCCTGTCAGGGCCCTTAATGTTGTGGTGCTGCCCTAGAGCAAACGAGTCTGTTAGGTTTCTCAGGGCCCTGGCAAGTGTTTTGGTTGACTTGCTTCTTAAAGAAGTGTGTTTTTATCAGAAATCTGAAAGCTTTTCACACAGATCAGTTTTGAATTGTGGTGCTGAAAAGGGTATAAACAAAATCTCTGCAGGTAAAAAAAATGAACTACAGTTTTTAAGGCTTTTACATTCAACAGAATTTTATGAGGGACAAAAACAAACAAACAAAAAAAAAAACCAACAAGACTCCTCCTTGTCTTTCCCAAGCAGCTGGGAGTTGCACAAAGCAAATTTAGCACTGTGCTGGATAGAAGTGATGTGGGCAGAAAATCTCAGCTGAGGGACTGAGAAGAGGGCAAGATTTTCATTCCTATCTCCACAAGACTAGATGTTGAGTCAGTGAAACTGTGAGAACAAATTGTTAAAAATCCCCTCGTCTTACCAGGAATGTCAGACGTGCCACAGTGAACATATTAATTGACTTCTTAAGTGAAAGGAGTGTTTTTACAAATACATGATGCCGCAAAGGAGCTGAGAAAGCTGACTTGGGATTCCTCCTGTGAAACGAACTTCAGAGGCAGGCTGATACCTATTTTGGAACAGTATGGAAGAAATAAAGTGCTGCTCCCAGTGATGAGATGTCTCCTCTGTAGATAAAGGTAACAGCTGAAAGTGACAAATTCTCTTGCATTTAAAAAACAATGAAAGGGAAATTCTATCGTTTCTCTGAAAGGTGTATTTAAATTCATTTCCTTCTGACTGGAGCAAATATATAGTCTAAATCTTCCTGGCTCTTCTGTCCTGCTTTTATTTAAATCATTTCTGCCTCTGGTTTCTAGCAAGCTTCTCTAAGAATACAGGCAGTACAGAAAAGTTATGTGTAGTTGAGTTTGGTGAAGATGTGGGTTTTCAAATGACCTTCAATATTTGCATTTTTTTTCCCAAGACACAACTTTTGGAGTCATCTGAGTATGTGAAAAATCTGAACATCCATTTAGAAAAAAGGAAAAAGCAAAAAGAAGTAAGTCTTTAGCCCTTGTTATTGCAGAGAAACATTTCAAAAATATGAACTGTAAGTCTCACAAGCCAAAAAACAAACAAAATGAACCTTATACTTATTATTTTAAAATTGTCACAATATTAAAGCCAATCACATAATTTTTGAGTGCGTGTGCTCCATGAGATTTGAATGTCTGGTTTGAAAATGCTGGACTTTATAGTATTATTATTTCCTACCTATTTTATATTTATAGTATTGAGGCCTAAAATTCCAAGCTTCAGCAAACTAGAATGCTTTTTTGTCCTGGAGTGATAAATCCCCCCAAATAATGGAAATACTGACAGAACTTTAACAATTCTGTCTCAAATGAGACACAGTGATTTTAGCTTCTAATTAAATGCATATTTCTTTCAAAATCAGCTCTTATATAACTTGTAAATCATTTTGGTGGCAGCTCAGAGGGAAATAAGGGGAATGTTGACCTTGGCAATCTTTGTCTTGGCAAGAAAAAAAGAATTTTTATCTGAACTTAAAATATGTAAAACCTTTGGTCCAAACTATACATATGCATATATATACTGTGTAAAAGAGTTCTTAAAAAAAGGGGGGGCTTGGGGGGAGTAAGCATGTCACTTTAAGTTTGCAGACAAATTAACAGGTATTCTGCTGCCTCCCTGTGGAGGCTGGGATGCCTTCATCTAGAATTTCTCCCGAAACCAGCATCAATTTTTAGTTCATGCCAAGTTGCAAGAGTATTTCTAATTACATGTCTGGTTAACGAGTGCAAACATTACACTGCATCAATACAGATGAAGGCTGAAAAATGTCAAAATACTGGCCAGCTCACAAGAGGAAATACCATGGAGGCATAGTCCAGGCGCAGGAGGCTGCACAGTTCATGAGCTCAGTATGTGGTGCTGGACTGGCTAGGGCTGCAGTCTGAGTGAGCGTGGCAGTGCTGTGGCCTCCTACCGACCCCTTAGCCTACATATTCCCACTACTCTTAAACTAAGGTTAAGAATAAAAAATGTACAGATTTCTACTGATTAACCCCAAACTTGCTCACTAGAGAGTTAGTGTAGATTCAAGGGAAGCAGTAAACTGGCATCAGTGCTGACTTAGACGGGCTCAAACTGCTATAAAAATGTAATTTCTAGTTTGGGTTTCCCTCATCCTTGTAGGGCACAGAAATGTGTGTTTCTGTTCTGCGCCATTTCCAAGGAAAAACAGTGTAGACAAGTAACTTTGACCTATGAGAGTGGAAGACAACACTCATTTTATAGAAAAAAAAAAATAAGTTAAGTCCTCTAGTATCACACTTGAGGAGTGTTTAGAGCTGAAGCCTTTTGTGGGGAGTGGTGTGGTGCTGCCCCAGAGTGATCAGTTCATGGCAACCACAGAAGGGGAAGACGATGGAGCATCAGCTGCACTTCTTGGCTAGCGCTCCAGGAGATATGAGCCACTGTTGACTCAGCAAGCAGTTGCCTGCCAGAATAAGGTCATGTCAGCAGGCCAACATTGCTCTGACTGTCCTTCTTTAGCACTGGAAGGACTGATCACTTTCCACAAGATCTTTGCTGCTCCTCGTCTAGTATGTCTACTTCCTAAGTTTCTTCAGCAACCTGAAAGCAACTAAGCCTTTACTGGCTTTTCCATTAGGAAAAAAGTAGAGATGATGATCAGACTCTACCTCATCTAAGCCACTTAAGTGAGCCAAACTATGCTCTGAAGAGGAACTTCTCCTTACATACAAATTAAATTACCCCGATGAGAGATTTTCTCCTGCTTATTATAAAGGAAGCTTCTTGATTTATGTGCCTGTAATCAGAGGGGACTAAGAGCAACTTGATACACAAGGAGCATGGCAACACTGTACTGACTCACAGAACATACCTAGGACATCATGCCATTGACTGCATTAACTTTTCTATGAAGCGTTTCCCAGGAATTACAATACACCCAGCCCACAGGAGTGCAGGTCCAGTGGAAAGCCATGCTGTTTTCCCTTGCCTAGAGAACAGCCTGACATCCAGCCCTAGGCCAGGGACTGCAACAGACTGAGATCACTGCCTCACACTCAATGTCTTCCAACAAATCTCAATGAAGCCACCAAAACTGGAGAAGACTCTAATGCACATTTTGCCAACAGTTAATAAAATATCATTAGGAACAGGTGTTACCAATACTTTCCTACAGAAAATTTCTGCCACATCTTCCTCATATGGCTTTAAGCATACAAGGGCGTGCTCTGACCTATAGATTAGGAACACAGATCATGAGATCACACAGCCTGGAAAGTAATTAAGGAGACGTTACAGCAATATCCCTGCAGAAGTAGCTTCATCTTCAAATATTTTACAATCTATTGTTTTATTAGCTTTAAGTGCTGCAGCAGGCCAAACAATTATCAACTCCTAAAAATTTAAGATTTCCTTTTTTGGAGCAGAGGCACGAAGAGCCTCAGTCTGTACTTAACTCTTTGTCATACCTGACTGTGCTGATGGGCAGACATTAAATTCCTGTTTTGCTTCTCCCCTTCCCTGATCTGTTCTTTGGTCCTGTGAATGTGGCACATTCTCACAGGGAGCTATTTGTTCTGTCTTGAGTCCTGACTACCTGTCCAGGGCCGAGCTGGTCAGTCCTGGAACAGAGTTTTTAGCCAGTGACCAAAGACTTTCTTCACAGCTCTGTTTAGCTCTTAATTACAAAAAGTGCACGTAGGACATGGGCTCTCACCTGATTTATACCCAACATGCTGATTATGCAAATTTACTCATCCAGACCAGATGTCACTTGAGCAAGAGACAGCAGCTCCAGCAATGGCTCCATTTTTCACTTCATGTAACTATGGAAGCCGGTTGGCAGGATTTTTTTTTTCTTTCTGCCAAGCTTCTCACTTTTTTTTTCTTTTTTTTTTTTTTTTGCTTCCGTTGAAAGAAAATTTTGGTTTGCAGATTTTGACTTAAAAAGTGAAACAACTTCCACAAAAGAGCAGACACTTCAGGGGAGGACAAAGTTACTCGAAAACCTAAAAAAACCCACTACTACCATTCTTAGTACTACTTTTAAAAGCAAACACTTCTAGTGTTATTTGCTATCTTATATCTGTCTTAGAGAAGGAAAACACTTTGTGAAAAAACTGCATTTTAGGGAGGGGATTTATTCCAGTTCTGCACTCTCTAAACCCCTTCTTCTCAAATAAAAGGACAGAGAACTTGAAATAGCGTGTGTGGGAAGAAATGTTCTGTCACCACTTTTCTCCTTCTGTAGAAGAAGAAAAATCAAACAGTAACAAAGTAAGGAAAGAGTAAAACCCCCTCCTTGACTTTTTTCTCACTCACTCTCCTTCACAAACAAACAAACAAACAAAAAAGTTGCAGTTGGAAAATAACCTTCCCCTCACATTTCAGGTAAACCAAGGGAAGCAAATCCCTTTTCTAAGTGAAAAGATAAACCATGAAGAAAAATGGTTTCTGATGTTTTCAATTGCTCACTTGCTTTTACACCTGCGTTTAAGACAAATGAAAGTTTGAAGAAACAGGAATTCTGCCTCCTTTGTCAAATAACATGACTATTTTGATGAGTCAAAGGTTCTATCTTTTTTTTTCAAAACCCTTGACCGCTGTCTCAAAAAGTAAATAATTCCATAAACTACTGACTTTTTAATGCATCACTAGTGACAAACAAAAGACCAACAAGAAAATGGCATCTAATGTCTGCTCGATAGACCTACCGAGCAATGTATTCAGCTATCTACCTACTCCCTTATCACACATCTGAGTGCTGCCCAGATCCAGGTGTTCCTTCTGCCTGTGGCTGTCGGACCAGACTGCGTGTTTAGCCTTCCTACCCAAATATCCCTAATAACAGGTGGTCGCACTGGGGCCCCGGAGGCGCTGAGCGGCAGATGAGCTACTGTGGCTGCGCGCGGCGCGGCGCAGAGCCCAAGTAGCTGGACGCACCTCTACGCAGCGCGCCGCCAGGGGGCGCTGCCACCGCTCGCCTTCGCCCGGCGGCCCCCGGCGGTCTGCCGGGCCCCCGGTGGGAAAAGGCGACGCGGCTTCCCTGGGGTTTGGCGTTTGTTAACGTCAGTCATCGCTGCGAGGCCGCGGGCCGAGGAGGAAGGAGCTCCTCCGAGCTCTCCCCCGTTCGCGGCAGCACCCATCGGGGCGGCAGGTGCAGGCGACCCGAGCGTCGCGGAATGGCGAGTGCACCCCTCGGGCACGAAGCCGCGTCCCCAAGAGCCCCTCGCAGCGGGGAGTAGCGAGCCGGGCCCGCCCGGACGGTGTCATCGCAGCATCGCGAGCTGGCCGCCGAGACGGAGGTGTCCATGTCGCACAGCTTCTGTCTGCCCCGTCTCTGCACATACACACACTTCGTGGGTCAGAACAGAAGATATTTTCAGGACCTCTCAGGAAATACCATTTCAATGTCCCTCTCCCAGCTAAATACCTTGAAGAGTCTGTTTCCCTCCCACTCCCACAAAAAAATCCAAACCACCCAAACCAGCAACAACAAAGAACACCAATACCCCAAACGGCATTAGAAGGGAAATACCTTAATTAAACAAGTTCTGTTTATGGATTTTTCTTAGTTTTACCTTAATCCAGGGTATTAGAAAGAATGTATAATGGGAACACTTCCTGAGTTGTCACCATGCTGCAGGAGATGAAATTGTGTTTTACTTCAGAAATAATTAAGAGCAGCTATTTCTGAGTTCTGGTTGAAACAGGTTTTTGTTTATGTTTTAATGAAAAAAATGACATTTTGACACGAGGCTAAATCAGGAGACGAGTTCTATGAGTACTACTGACTTGTTTTGAAATAACAAGAATAATACACAGAAAAAATGGAAGGGTATATAAAGTTGGGGAGGGATAGGTAGCGACAGGACAAGGGGAAATGGCTTTAAACTGGAAGAAGGCAGATTTAGACTAGAGATTAGGAAGAAATTCTTTACTGTGAGGGTGGTGAGACACTGGAGCAGATTGCTCAGCGAGGCTGTGGATGCCTGCTCTCTGGAAGCATTTAAGGCCAGGCTGGATGGGGCTTTGAGCAACCTGGTCTAGAGGGAGGTGTCCCTGCCTATAGCAGGGGGATTGGAACTAGATGATCTTGAAGGTCCCTTCCAACCCAAACCATTCTATGATTCTATAACATAAGCCTGTAAAGGAGATCCCTGTGTTTTTCCCGAGGTTAGAAAGATCATTTCATTCATTAAGTATTGATTTAAATAAAATGGACTTGAATGTAATGAACAATATTAAGATTTTTTTTTTTGAGTAGTTCTCAAGTGGTAAATTTCTGTCCAGCTCCATCAGTTTTGCTGTATCTGTGGTACTCTGCAATGCAATTTCTCAGTTTTACTGAATGTACCTTTATTTCTTAGCATTATTGTCACTTTCTACCTAAATAAGAATGCAGCAATCGTGAAAACGGTTATTCTGAAGAATGTGGTGGAACATAGGCTTCTTTGGTTTCTCTGCTTTTCCAGCAGTACATTTCCATCTATATGTCTGTGTATAGGTGAGATTAGAGGTCCAAGGTGCTTAGCTGAGATAAGTAGATACAGGGCTCCTGGCTCCTACCTTATTTCTCTGCTACATGAAGCCTACTCTTCCACTGCAGCATAGCAAAGCATGCCTGTACTCTAACTCCTTTCAAGCAATGCTACTTTTAATGACTTCAAGCCACTTTGCAAAGAGTAGTTGCTTAAATTCTGCGTAAAACAACTTGGAATTTTTGTTCCATACCTTTCCCGAAATAAAAAGTGGTGTTTAAAAGAGAAAAATGTTGGCAGAAAAATCACCCAAAACACTGATTTTTCAGCAAAATCCTGTAGAATTATCCAAGATATTAAAAACAGTGAGCTGAATTTCGAGTTTATCTTCCCCTATTCCTTTTAAATAATCATGTACCTAAAACAAAAGAATGAGACCTGCCTAAAGGGAGATACTAAAGAATCAAGGCTGCTTTTTAACTTGCCTTTGATTTTTGTACCTTTAGAATTTACATGTCCAAACTATTTTCTGCAATCACAAAAGCTGAACACCAGCCTTTTTTGATGGCGTATAATAATGAATCCAGGAGCTGAAGCTGCAAGGAAAAATGCTATGTATTGTGATGGATTGCAAGAGGTGGCAGCCCTTGTGAGGGGATGCTCAGATGGTGGAGGCTTGGCAAATCTGCGGCATTACTGGGCTTCAGTAGCCACAGCTGAAGAGAGAAAAAAAGCAAGGAAGAGAAGACAGACGGGGGTCAGTGTTGCCCTCTGTCACTGGTGAACTCTGTCACCAGCTCACGGTGACAGGCCATCACCAGCTCTTCCCCCCAGAGTGCTGCACTGAAGGAGGTGGCCCCAGTGCCTTTTGCTTCTTGGCTGATGTTCCCTAAAGTGCCTGCAAAATTTGGAGTTATATAAAAGCACCATTGTTTTCAGCTGGGGCTGGGGACCACTGTTGGAAGAAATTAATACATTATTTAATTTGGAAAGCATACTAAATTCCGTTTTTAGTTCATTACACTTCACTCCCCAGTGAAAGCAGCCATGTCATTACAAGTAAGATTGCTTTGATATTTACCTGAGCTCAGAGAATGCCATTTCTCAATCTTCCTGTAGACGACAAGCGATAATTAGGAGGGGGAACGCTGTCTGAGGAATAAAGGATAATAACAAAGGCAGCATTGCATCTGTTGTTAAAATACTGAAATAAAATAAGACTAGGCTTGTACCTTCCCATTTTCTTTTACAAATGGTAAGGATTTAACTCTGATTAATCTCATTTGGCATTGTCACCAGCTTCTTTAAATGAATGTTCTTGCCAGGTCAGGGTTGGGACATGAAAGGAATATGTATATTTTTAAAATTCAGTCACAACAAAGTTAAAATCACCCAGGTATTGATGCATGCATCTTCTAGTGAATCACGTACCACTCTCATCCACTCCTTCTGCTGAAATATGTGGACAGAAAAGATGATACTTTCAGTGCAGTCACAGGCTGGTGGGAGAGTAATACTGTAAGAAGGCAGCACATTTCAGGAGAGTAGGGAACAGGGGGTACAGCAGACCAGAATCTTAACACTGACTTTGTAATATTCCAGGTAAGAGGTAAACAGCAGTACTCCTCTGTGACCGTGTTCACTTCCTACCATTTGCCGTGATTACTTTATCGCAACTCTGGGTGCAGTGACTGTTCTTCACCATGAGGACACACAGTGCTTAGGATGGTTGAGTTTTAATACCAGCCTAGGCTTCTGTAATACAAATAATAATTGAAAAGCTTATTGTGCCTTCACACTAAAGACAGTGCCTCAAACAGAATCATGATAAATGCCAAACAATCTTTCTCATTTTTACCAGGTCTCTTTTTGTTCTGCCAAACCCACAAACAAAGCAGGGAGAAAAAGGTAAAAATAGCACATTTAGTTTTGCATTCCTGGTAGGGCTTTGATGACAACCACACACAGTGGATTATACATACTTCACTTCCCAGCTAATAACATAAACCATTCATTCCTTTCCAAGACTATACATTCCAAAAATGTTTCGTGTATATTTAATATACTGATTATTTCCTCCATTCTGTTACTAAAGGCAAATTAAATATACCTAATAATCCCTTCCATTTCTATAGACCCTTTTATCCAAAGGTCCCAAAGCATATTCCAGTTGTTAATTTGCCATGAAAAACACCCTGCCATGAAACTGTGAGAATAAATGATTTTGGTAGGTGAATCTAATATACTTTTTGGTTTCAGTATGACCCACAATTACTTCTGGCTTTTGTGAAAGAGAAAATGTTCCTTTTTAAGTGAAAGGAAACATTCTGTTTGACCTAAAACACTATTTCAGAGCATTTCTGGGAAAAAAAAAAAAAGAAAATTTGGAGAGCAGTGGTGACATTCATAAGGAATATTGTTCAAATAGAGTCTGTTCTTTGCTCTTAGCAGTTTGGTGGCTAGGATGGTTAGGGAAAAAAATAAAAATAAGACCCATATTCCACTCTGCTTTCTATTTAAGAAAATGCCCTTTAGGTAGAGTTTTTCCCAGATCATGGAAGATCCATTAACTTTCCTAATAGCCAGGCATTGGAGATGCGAACTAAGGGTTGCCGCACAAGTACTTGCGGATGAGACGAAGTTTAAGGGCACATCTGAACATTTGCATTGAAGTTACAACCCAAAGCACGCACTGAATCTCTCTTCTATTTAGCTATAGTTTTGCCTGTTCCAGTAGTTTATTTCCCTTCTTTTTCCTGTTCCTCTTAGAAAGTGAGGAGGAAAAGTAGAAAAAAGTAGAAAGTGGGAGGAAAAATACAACATTCAGTTTTATTCATCCAGTTCCTTTTTTTTTTGTGGAAGCAAATCAAGGCATAAAAAGACTACTACTCAAGTCACTAAACTCAGTGTGAGTTTTAACATTAACATCAGTGAAAGCTGGCTGGCATCCAGAACCACTTATTGGCAGATCTGAGACTGGAGCCCAGGAGTCCCCACTTGTGGCCCTCTGCTGTGACCTTGCTACAGCACAGATGCCTCAGTGCAGCTGCAGAATTAGCAGATATAGGTTTAGTTATACTTTCATTTGGATAGTGGTAAGTACTATGCACGTTGTAGATTTATGTAGTTTAACATTGTGAGAAGTAATGAAACAAAATTAAGGACAGTAATTAGGAAAAATGTAAATAAATAATAACAAATTAAAGAAGCTGGAAATTATTGCCTAATATGCCCGTAGAACGTAATATGGATTTGGTTTATAAAGCCCCCAACTTTGTAAAATCTTCTGACTAAGCAACCCTTCAGTGGATTTTAGTATGTAGTATGTTTGTAACATGTTTAATATCATTTTCTCTCTGATGCCTGTGATTTGGGAAACTTAAAGATGCATTTATCTTCTAATTCTCCAGAGCCATGACTGGAGCTCTTCTGTTAACCCGGGCACAGCACAAATGCTGAGAAAGAATCAGATCCTGCCAAGGAGGTTACATGGACACTCTAGCTCCATCTCTTCTTCTTTAACCCTAAATTTTATATACTTATCTCTCTTATCCAAATTTAGACAGAGCTAGTTCTGTAATCCATTACCGTGAAATCCAAACAATGTGAAGGTTACGATATACACACAGACCTCTATCTTCCACAGTCTGTCCCATTACTAGTCATACTTTCTTAGAATGACTTAAAAGCCCTAAAACAATTACATATTGGAAAGATGCTTTTCCAAGAGTGTCATTTCATCTGCTTCAGAGGGTTCGTTCAAATCTTTTCACCTGCTACAGTTTTGGAGAGTTGTAGCGTATTGAGTTCTTGCCTACGAAATCATCGGTGATACTTAGTGCAGATTCTTCAGGCTTCCAGATTTGTTTCAGCAGCTACCCATCATACCGCCCTACACCCTTTTTGCTTTGCGGTTTGAATAATATCCAAAGTTCCATGTCTTGAGTGAGTCTTTTCTTTTTGTTGTTTAGTCTTGCTTTTATGAAGTAGCCAACTGTATTGCCAAATTCAAACAGTGTGAGCCTTGGAGAACCTTTAGTAGAGTGCCTAAGTTGTATGTTTAGACATGATATTAAAGCACCTTAATTTGCAAATTGGTCTGCCGCTCTCAAGAACTATACGTTGAGAGCTTGCCACTATACAAAATGCAGATGCAGATGTGACTTCTGCCACCAGAGTCCTTTATTCTTTCAACTAAAATGATAAAACAGAAAAATATGAAGCTTCTCTCTATATATGCACTGGCACAAAATTGTTTTCTCAATTTCCTTGTGCCAAGTTACAAAATCCTCAAATCCACAAGCTAGTAGAACTTCTTGAAAGCAGTTTAAATACATGATTTTGCATGTCTAAAGGATACCTACACTGTTTTTTTTCACAGAAATCTTATTTTGACATATGATTGTCTGAACAGCAGAGAAGATCAAAACTCCTGATGCCACCTATAACTTTATACCCATGTAAACTTAATCAAGGTAATGCCTATAGCATATAGTATGATACCTCATAAAAGGTACAGTAGGTGAGGCAACGTTACCAGAAATGACAGGGTAACACAATGAGAAAATAAGTAACAAGGTATGCAGCGCTAAGAGTTTGAGATTAATACAGTGCCTACAAACATTGGAAACTTCTTTCTAGGCTTTTTACCTGTGCAATCATGTTCTCAGTGTGCACATATATGTGTCCCTCCCAAAATACCCTAAATTTTCTAAATGGCAGGAGTTCCAAACTGAAGAATTGAATTCATACAATTAGTGAATTCCAGTGTCCAGAAAGCCTACAATTGCCTCTGCTGAGGAATAGTATCATGTAGAGTAAGATCTTTTTAGGTATCAAGTATCCATATAAGAGACCATACAAAAACCTCAGCCACAAAGAATGTTTCTGTCAGAGACTGCTCTTCCTTGGACACCAGTGAATGATGAGATGTACATCTCCATAAAGCACCACAGCACTTTAGTTTTGATATTTAAGGAACATTGTTTTGGACATTTAATGTCACAAACGTCAAAGTTGCAAAGAATGGAGAGAATAATGGAGTGGAACTGAGGAGTGACCTGAGGGTAAGTGATGCCGCAGGACACAGCATCCAGAAAAATGTTCTGGGCACACAGGTTTGCTTAAGGGGAAGACAGGAGAGGAGGAAGATGGTCCCTATCAGTCTGTAAGAGTAGGATGTTTGCTGATTTCAGTCTTACGTACATCAGCAAACAGAAGTACCAAGTAACTAAGTTATCAGTGGTCAGTTTCTGCTTGGTGTGAAATGATGTAAAAGCAGTGATTTAAAGTGGGAAGGGAAAAAGAGCCTGGACTATGAGACTGGCATGCAAGGACTGTGGCTTCTAATGACTTGGAGAGAGTTGACTTTGTAACTGCCAAAGGAGAGAAGACTCTAGTATTTGTGACATGGCAAGAGAAGAAAATTTGACAAAATACCCTTGAACTCGGGTAGCATGGGCAGGAAGAGAGAAGGGATGAGGTGCCAGACAATGGTCCTATAGCTGTGAACCCCTTATACTAATTTGGCTGCTGTTTGTTATCTTGTCTCTGCATGTAATGTCTTTTGTATTATTAGCAAAAGCAGCTACACTCTGTTCAAAGGGAAAGAAGTCAAGCATGGGACATTCCTCTCAGAAACAGGAAGGCACTTAACTTGAGGATACATTAATTGTCTAGAAATACTACCAAGCCCACCTTTGCTAGCAGGCAAAGTGCTGCTACGAAATTTTAGTTACGTGAGATAACTGCTTTGCTAAAATACATGAATCAGATATTGACCAACAGCCATTTAAAGAGTAGAAAAAGACAAAGCTTCCTAAAAACATAAAAAGCAAGTGAAAAAGATGAAAACCAATCATAATTTGAGAAGAGAGGGTGCTGAAAAAAAGACAAAAGTTGGAAAAGGTAAAGAGTACGTATTTAAGACAGTTTGTCAGTGTGAAATGGCAAATAAGCAACTGCCGATCACAAACTGATTGCAAGAGAATATCAGGGAATGTATGCAAAGGAATATACACTCACAATTTCAGTTGTATGTGTGTATAGTGAATGGATATACAGAAAACCTATAAAGATAGTAGTAAAAATACCAAAGTTGAAAGGGATCCACTGAATGGAAAAGAGGATATGAAAAGAAGAGCCACTTACATTCAGTAGCAAGAAGATCACCTCAGTCAGGTACAGTTTGTGAAGAGCTGCAGTCTTAGGAGACTACCATGAGATTAGGGATTGACACAAACTTCCACTTGGACTTGAGTGCCAGTAGCAAGTGGTCTGAGTGCAGTGGTGGAGATGTATGTCATATGGCATGGGTCATACCAGTGGCAATAAAGCAAACAAGGCAGAAGGAGCCAGCTGGAGAACAGAGCCCCTGGGAGCACAGAACAGATTTAGAATGATCAGGGTTAAGAATAAGGGAAATGCAAAGGGTTGAGTGTTCATTTGCTCTATCTGTACCAGAGGGGAGTGCAAAAATAAGCAAAAGTAGAGAAAGAAGTGAAATTCTCCCTGTAAATCAAGAAAAACAGCTGAAAAAATAGAAATTAAAAGGTAAGACATGAAGCAGAAAAGGAACAGGTATTTCAGCATCTGCAATAAATAAATAAATAAATAAATAAATAAATAAATAAAGGTGTCTTGGGATCTTATTCTGAGAGAGATTTTTTTGTAGGAAAGATGGACCAATACCTGGTGTGAGAGCAGTTTAAGCAGAGTAATGAGCCAAACTTTTCACTTCAACAGCACAGGTAGGATCATCAGCCTCTTTGATGAAGTAATTCAAATAATTCTTTTGAGAAACACTAGGTCAGGCATGAGAAGTGCAGCTCTGAAACATGTGGTATTCTCCCTTAGAAGACAGTTTTCAGAAGTGCAAAATTGTGTGTAGTTAGCATTCTCTCTTCAATAGTATATAAATGAGGTTGACTTACCCGCTTACACATAGTACATTTAACATGTTGAAGACGAATTGACTCAGTAAATTTTCTTGTCATAGAAAATGGTGACAACAACATGTTGATGACATTGGAACAGTAAGAGATTGTATTCTGAATGTTCCAACATATTTGACACATTATTTCTGAGGTTCTAACATCACTGGCATGAGACTCCTATTTTCCAAGCTAATAGTATCATATTTCATGCTTTCGGCACTGAGCAAAAATGTTCCTACTGTGGACTTTCCTCTGTTTCTCCCAGACCCTGAAATTCAGTGTGTGGGATCCACATTATTCAGCCCTACAATGCTCCTCTAGCATTTTGTTAGAACCACAGCATACTCCCATTGCTTGTTCATTTCACACTTAGCTTTCTCTGTGTTTTTCAGACATACAAACTGCCCTGCCTTTGAAGATTCCTACTTAAGACTTTGGTTGCACTCTGTAAATTCTGGAGCAGCTCTTTGTATCTTTGATTCTTGGACAGTGAGTTTTGGATTGAAGTCCCATCACTGCTGCTGCATAGTTTCATGAGGGAACTTTACAACTTCTTACAACTTAACAGAAGTAAAAGACAGTACTTAGGAGGATAATATTCAATGCAGCTCAAAACCACATCTGTTACTTACTCATCACTGCTGTTCAGCATAGGCTGACAACTTTAAGCCATTTCCAAAAAGAGCTAAGACTCTTCATAGAAGAATGACAAATGATACAATTAAGACACCATCACGCTTTTCCATTAGGATGTTCTCATGTGCTACTCCAAACAAATTACACTTCATTGCATCTATCTTTGGAGCTTTCCACTCCTTGGACAGATTTCTTTCAGGCTACTTGGAGGCATCACTTACAACAGGCCCCTGAGCAGTGTCTGCTGTGTGAGTGGAAGTTGCTGGCTGAAGCACCCCATGCTTTGTGTCCTAATGGGGTGGAGAGGGCCTTGTTACCAAAGTAGCTTTTGCAATGTTGAGTCCAACATATATTCTTTCAATTTTATGATGGTAGATAGGGAAGGGGATAACCTTAGCCATGGAAAAACTGTCATGTCTAACAGAGAGCATATTTCAAAGACCGAACCCCAAATTATCCTCTGTGACAGTGCTTGCATTCACTCCAGTGCTATGTAGAGTCCTATCCAAGGTTTATCCAGTTTCAGGTTTCCAATCAGATCTGGTTCAAAAGCAAGATTTTTGGTGCAGTGGAAGTTTGATGGGGCTTTTAGGATTTGATTTCAGTCCAAATCTAAGTGAGATATTTTCAGGAATTCTTCTGAACTGGAAGTTCCCCAAACCATTCAGCTGCTCAGTGATTATTACAGCTAAAACAAGCACTGACTTCACAAAGCAGTGATAGGGACTCAAACTCCCAGTTCCAAGTAGTTCCATCTGTGATTTGCTCTGTGGGGAGGACACGATAGTCTTCAAAATTTGCCAGAAACTAAGGAATTGTCTTAGATCCAGTGAAACTGAACAGGGCTTGAGAGGTTTCTAACACATGATCGTTGTTTCAGTGGCACAGTTGCTACTGAAAGAAAAGGTCCGATCTATGGCACATCCTGCATTACCCATCCCTTCAGTGAGAAACTCTATCCTAGTCCACATGCCTAAGCTTCCTTTGAATCTGAAACTGGTTGGGTAGGAGGGACGGTGGACTCAGCCTTGATCCAGGACAGCCCTCAGACTGGGGAAGTACTCCTGGCTCATGCACGAGAAGAATCAGTACTATGTAGTCCCAGTTATCAGAAGCTATCTTCAAATAAAGCCCTGCAAATACAAGGTACTTCAATTTCTTCTTTCGGATTTCAAAACTTCTGAATGACCTAAAGTTGTTACTCTACAGGAGCATCAGGCAGAAGGTTTGCAGAAGTCTCTAACTCTCAACAAAGAATGAAGAACACTAGCCTATACTCCTGCAAGTTTAGAAGGAATGAGACATTAATTCTTGCCTCTTGTTGTTAAGAAAGTCATCTGAACTGCCAACTGAGATGGCAGTTATTTAATAGATTTCCTGTAGTTCCCCAAATCTATGATTCAAAATTTACTCCCTGACTCATATATGACTCACACAAATATCCCAAATCTAATTCATTCTCTCTGGTACAGTCTGTTGCAATTCATGTCTGTCAAGGAAGGAAAGTGTGACACTAACCAAGGGGGATCCCAGGACCACTTGGAGAGTGGTCAGATCCCACGAAGAATCTAGATCTTAAGGCACTAATATGATGATGAAGCAGATCTAAAGTCAACATAGAAATTCTGTCCTTAGGGCTAAAATCACATCCAATGATCATTACACAGGTCCACATAGACAAACCTGGTTCCAGATCAAATCAGCTCATGGATTAATGCCCAGAGCAAGCAGCACCCCAACATGACTGTTGCCTTCCACTGCTCCAACGCAGCTCAGACAAGGAGTGAAGGCACACAGCTGAGCTTAGATAGAGCTACTGGTTCCAGGAGCGTGGGTGGAGGCCACTGGTGAAGATGGTCAGGGCTATTAAGACCTGGCACTGCACTCAGTGCCCTGACAGTGCTCACATGATGGTTATGCCAAGCAGATTATAATTACTAGTCTTTATTAAAGAGTATAAGAAAGATCTGCTTAGAAAAAGAGTGCCCCACAGAGATTTTCCTTGTCTCTTAACATTTCTGAGGCACTTTTCTACATCTATTTTGTAACTCTTGCAACAGAAATTGTATCATGTTGCAAGCCCTCAAATATCCAGCTATTTTCAAATGCTGACATTACACTACAGCCTTCTTTTTCAACTGATCTAAAACCAGCTAATAAAGCTTATCATCTACAGCTTTCTTCCCATCTTCTATACAGAATTTTATCTCAAACTCTGAGCCATTCCACTGTGAATGCAGAAATCTCACTGAGGTATGCTAAAGGAGAGACTGTATTTCAGAATAGCTGTTGCCAATTGCATAGTGCTCTGCTATCAGGCTCTCTCTGTGGGAATGACTTGGTTTCTCAGGAATACTTGCAGCCACTATTCCACTGGTTTTGAACTTCTGCAAGACATAGGAAGGGGAGAAACCATCCCAAACATGCCAATTCCTATGAACAATCAATTATTTGCTCCTTGCTTGTTTATACTGGCATTTGGAGTCAATTGCACAATGAAGCTATGTGGACAAAATGTCAATAGCAATCCATGCTAAGCCTGAACCCATGCTTTTGTGTTACTACAAACCCATAGCACTGCAGTTTTCCAGTCTGCTGTTGGAATGAGTTGCCCTTCTGGTTTTGAATCCAAAGAACTACTGCTGGGATGCTTGGTCCACTATGATCACAGCATCTTTCCATACAAGTAGTTGTGAAAATATTTTATAGTTTGAACCCTTGGTAAACTGTACAGTAATTTTTCTCAGGAGAGTTTAGCCATTGACTTTTAATAAACTGTCATCCTCTGAAGTAATTTGCATTCCTGTATCAATATCTAGTTCACAAACTTTAGCATTTTTGTCTAATTGAAAATGAAGTTTGAAGCCCTGGTAAGTTAACACTGAAAAAAAATCAGAACCTTTTCATCTCCACTTGCTAAATCACACACTGACCACTGAAATAACATTCTTTTCCTACCCTTTTAATGCAAATGGCATCTAATATTGTGAAACACACAAATAAACCTCCTCTAGTAGGATTAAAGTCCCATAGAACTGCACATCTGGGAACTGGCTGGTCTTAAAAGACTTAAGAATAGAATTTCCGTCCTCACTGTTCTGTGTGCCAGAGCAAAATTCATTCTTTTTAAAATAATTCGTACTGCTTTGGGTACAGTTTCAGGCCAGCAGCCTTAGGCTGATCCTGTCCTATTTGTAAATATATCTAATTTTGTTCAAAGATACTAGCATGTGCTTAGGGTATTATCTAGGTGTAGTGAACAGGCCAGGAGAAACTGTAGACCAAAGCCCTCTCTGGTGGTAACTCAAACGTAGCTGCTTACTCTGAAAATCAAAGGCCGTCACATTGAAATGACACAAATCTTGTCTGCAAGATTGGCATTTTTTTTCATCTTCTGGGCCAATTTCTGTTGCCAATCTTTGTTTAATATTCAGTCTAAAAAATCAGATTAAATTGTTACAAGGTCTGGGGAATCATCTCTATTCATGGTGACTCAGAGAAAGCCTCTTAAAATGTTCAAGGTAGTATCTACACAGGAACCAAATCCTCCATCATTATTTTTCTATCACGAATTATTGTTGATGCACAAGAAAATTAAAGGCTCATTTTATGTTCTTCTGAAATGTTTTTCCACATCCTTTGTGGCTTCTTCTTTCTCTGCTTGATGGCAAAAACAGATGAGGTGGGTGTTTGAGGTGCTGGCTCTCCCTTTGATGGCCTGGAGCTGGCTTGGAACACCACAATCTCAGTCTTTGCTGAATCAAAGAGACAATCATGATGCTTATCCAAACGGTCTTTTGGGTCATATCAAACTCTGTATTATATCAAAACAAATCTAACAGAAACCTTCAAATTCATCCCTTTAGTGTTCCTCCTGCATGCTATTCAGTTACTCCTGTGGTTTTGCAATTTTACAGTTTAAGTGCATCACTTTTCTTTCCCTTTTTATTGTTCATTATGTATTAGTCGTATCATCAAACATATAAAAATTAACTCCTGCTTTAGACCTACTCAAAACTTAACATATCATGTCCTCCTGCCAACTTTGTTTAAAAGCTGTTTTCAACCAAAGATTTCTTCTTCTGGAGCACTTACCATAATATTATACTGCATTTATTACTGCAGAACTGTTTGTTCATGCTGGCAAATTACCTGCTCCACACTACCAGATCTTCAGTGAGTTTGGCAAAGGCTGGATTTGTAAGGTATCACCTGTCAACTAACAGTCACTATTAGTCACCAAAATTGCATAAGACTACATTCGCTTAAAGTCTGCTCAGCCAGGCTGGCCTAGTAATTGTCAAATTTGAAGCGACATCTACTGTGGGCAGTAACAACCAAGCTCCTATTCTTGCTGCTCAGCTATACACTGAGGAGTTCCATCTTTCCCCTTGTTTCTGGCTAGCTGTGTGATAGTCTTTACTTTTTTTTTTTCCCTTTGCATTTAGTCAAACTATTTATTTGCATTACTGTAAATTTACCTTGTTTTATAAGCCAGTTGTGTTATTTTTGATAGCTTGAAAATGAAACTACCATCCCCTTCCTGGCATGCATGCTAGCCAGCACTGTGTTTTCAGGGGTCCTGGCAGTTAGTTCTCAGATTCCTTACCGGCGCTTGCTTCCTGTCCTAGAGCATTGCAGCAAGGAGGGACAGCAAGGAGGGACAGCTTTACGGTTAAACTCTGCTGCCTTTCTGCAGGCCTGTAACTTCTGCTTTGCTTTGGTCTGGAGAAACATAAATAAATTTGCGCATAAATTACCACATAAATGTTCAGTGATACCTCTGCATTCTACAAGCCTCCCTTGTCCTCTGCAAATGAGTCAAGGACTGATTTCTCCTTCTTCCTCACACTCAGCTATCCTCTGATTGCCCCATAGTCCTTAGATCTAAGGTGCAGGACTTCCTCCAGGATCAGGATAATGACATCTTGTTCTGGTGGGTGAGTTGTGTAATGCCATTCTAATTGTGTGTTACATCTTCTCTGTTCCTTATCCAGCTGTCTCCTACCAGGGAGATAACAGATCATTTCAAGGAGAAGCTAATTATTCCCTTTATGCTTAAACTGAAGGTGCAACAGAAGAAGAAACACTTGATGCCTTTCAGCAGGCTGCAGCGGAGTGGCTACTTAGATGTTGGCCATATTGTCTTGCTGAAGGTCAAACAGTGTGGTCATTGTAGTGTTAGGAGAGAAAAGGAAGACTCTTTCCTCATGTTTTTCTCTAAATGTTAGATGCACGCTTCTCTTACCTCTGAATTTCCTTGTCATGATGGGTTTATTTGACTGCATTGTGTGCTTCTGTGATTTAATTGTTATGTTATTAGGGTGAGTAAAATAAAGCTGCAGCTTTTCTTTTGCTGTATTAGTGCAGTTTAATTACATTTGGGAAAGGCGAAAAGGAGAGTGGGAGCTTGCCAACATTAATGCTGTCTGTCATTCACAGCCCATTGATGACAAGGAGTTGAAAGCTTGGCAGTTACTCTGGTAATCAGCAACCTGGCTGATGACGAATGGAAAAGATTATGTGAAATTTCCTGAAAGAGGGAAAAAAAGAGTTCTCCAAAGAAATAAAAATACAAAACAAGAACAAAGGGCAAAAAAACCCAAACCCCATCTTCTAACTCCAACAGTAAATTCCTTTTATAATATTTACATGAAAGACACTACATGAAACAGTTATAATTAATGAAAAATTCCACTACTAAACAGTTTTTAATGTCTATAAAAGGGATCTACGTTCCTAAAATAGAAGCACAAATATGTCCCCTTGATTGTTGTTAAAAGCAATTTGGAAATGGACCTTTTCCCCTGAGCTGAAGGATACGTATCACTGATAAAAAACAGCAACGAAACACCTTTCATCACTAGAGATGGCATCTCAGTTACATTTGTTGATTTATAGCATGGAAAGGAAACTAATCTTTAGAGCAGTTCCAAATATATAACTCCTCATCTTTTAGAATATAAATGCGTTTTGTTTTCTTTTTTTATTCACTCCACTTAATTTTCTCTTTTTAATATTGGAGAATGCAGACATTTCATCTTACTACTAATAATACAAGCAACCATTTCTGTTCAAGCTTTAGAGTTATTTCTAGACCTCCAGCCTCCAACACAGTAGTAAACTTCAAGAAAAGCTACAGTAAAATGCAACTAGGAACTACATCGGTGTTTAAGAAAAAGGAGTAATTCTAGAATACTTATGTGGTTTTGCTGTGATCCATACAGTGGATAACTTCAGACATTTCTCATTTGTCTTAATTAAAAGCAGAATATTATTCTGAAGCCTTTTTTTTTTTTTTTTCCAAATCTTTGGGATAAAACAATGCTGGCTTGTCTGAAGTTCTGTTCAGTTATTATTCTGTGCATGCTGAATATACCTACTCAATTTCACACTTCACATAAATATGCTTTGGGATTCTGGACTTTGGTCTTTTGTTTTGCTTGTGATGGGGAAATTAAAAGGTCCTATGGTATCTATACTACTATTAGACTACAGTTTTAAGAATAAGAGAAACCTGTAGAATTGGTCAATTGCTTCGTATGCAAGCAATTGTGAGCCTTTTGTCTCTTCTATTTTGTCAAACAACTTCAGGCAAGAAAAAAAAAAGTCTTTTAATCATGATGTCAGGCAACTCAGGCAATTTAAAGTTTACCAGCAGGTAAGTCTGATTCTTCAGGACCGCGAAGAGGGAATTTCTCTTTCACACTGTCTAACAGATACATCACTATGTGGTTTCAGGCTTTTGCCCCACAGGCAGAGTACCATAGTTCTGTATTTCATGAGGAGTAGGAGGGAATACCTCGCAAAGACTGAAAGATCACTGAGGTTTACTGGAAAACTACATATGAATGAGAATGATTTGACTGCTACATTTCCTATTTAGAACTAGCTACATATTTATTAGATTAAAAATGTAATGCATATTAAAGACCTCCTTCCACTCTAGAAATGACAATGGAATATTACTGTCATGCATCAGATCCAGTTTTAAATGTCTGTGGAATAGATGTAAAATTTAGGGGAAGAAAAACCAAAACACTTTTTTTGTGTTAGCAGTGAAGATCTGTTGCCCCAGTAACAGGTTTATCCATTGCTGGACAATGACAAGGTAAGGCTACTTTATGGGCAAGGCCTCCTACATATGCCATTTTCTCCCTGTGGTGATCAGGCACAACTTGATGTTTTTCCTTATTTGTTTGGGTTTTTAGTAGTGCAAAGCACCTGAGTGCATGTACACTGACTCTCACGGTATGTATTCAAGAGTCCTGGCTAGGAGTGCAGTGAACACGTAGATCAGCTGTACTTGCCAAGTGCAGTAAATCTTATCTTTCAGGAGAGCATCATAGGAGCCCAGCACTGACAAGCCTAGGAAGCACTGACATAGTGGATGTGTGAAAACTAGCTTTGCAGTGCATGTGCAGGAAGTCTGATATGTCAGAGAAGCACAGAGGATAGGTACACCAGAAAGGACAGACTGACGATTTCAGAGCTAGAGGCTGTCACTCAGCAGTGGTTTGGTGCTCCTGTAGTGACACTGTACTGACAGAAGTCTGCACAAACATGATCTGTAAAAATCAAACTACTTTAGAATCAAAAAATCCTAAAGTAGATCAGATCCATTTACCTATTGAAAAATGGCTGAAGTATGGATGTAAATGAAATGAAACATAAATAATTGTCAACCTTCAAGAAGCCAACTGAAATACAAAAAAACAGCAGAAGTAAAGGGATGCACTTTATATAGAATTATATTTACTATCCATTTATGCCTCCTCCCTGCATTCTCCTGAACTTCATTTGCCTAGTGATCTTTCACTTTAGATAAGGGGATCACATCCTCCACTATTATTTGAAATTTTGTCAGTTGCTAAGTAAGTAAAGGTTCACATAGAGCACTTTGTTATTAAAACTAGGAACCTGGAAAGAAGATGCATGAGCTCTTCCACCCTAATGTAACGATCTCTTTGTACAACCAAAGGCAACTATTTAGGGGTTCTTTGCATCATTATCCCATGAATTTGATCAAAATCCCATTACAAGTATTGTCCTAATATTATTCCAGCATACTTCCACCCCAAATTAATTTGCTATATTATCTCTATCTCTTCAAATTATATTTGATATTGCAAGTAACTTAGATCTTACACTTGCTGCCATGTACTGACATGAGTTAAGACAGCTAATCAAAAAGATGTTTGCTGCTGAAGTTTTGAAGGTGATGCCACTGAATTGGCTGAAGTCACTGGATAAGCAGATGGAGAAGGACGTAACTGATGCAGGAAAGCAATTTTTGAGAGCTGCAGTTTATTCCACAGGCAGGCTGAGTATCTTTGTTTCAATCCATTCAGGGAGTTCTGTTAAGAACTATTTAATTCAAAGCTGAAAAATCAACGCAAGAGTAGAAAAAGTAAGATTGCCCATTTTTTCTCTGTCAATCTATGGCTAAATCCAAGTACGAGAGGATAAGATCTGCTTGCACTAGGACTGTGAAGGTGATGGCTGCCAGACACTTCCCATTTAATTCCCATTCATTTGTCATTATTTCAGTTATTTCAAGAAGTATTTGAAAATGCAAACATGCTTTTGAAATGCATCAAGCACACTTAAGGTAGTCTTAATTAATGGACAATTTGAAATGATGCCACGTAAATTTTATCTGAATGTCAGTTTTCATGCAAAAAGAAGTTGACAGAAATCATAAGTAAACAACTAAAAATGTAAAGTATCATTCACTATTTTGTAACAATAGAGGCTAAGAAATTGATATTCTGAATAAAAGATTTAAAAGCTAAAATGGAATAATACAATGTGTATGGATACAACGCTGTCTCTTAGCTGAAGAAGAATCAAAATAGCCAGACTTGTTAATAACAATCAGCTGCAAATTTATGTATACATATTCACCAAAAAAAGGAAAATCAGTTACTCTTAGGCAACTAAAAATTTTAAAAGTAAAATATCTAAATTACTAACACCATTTTTTCCACTTGTTCTCTTAAACAATAACTAAAATGAAGGTTTTACTTCAAGCCATCTCTACAGTATCTGAAACATCAACAATGTTAATATTAAAGACAAAAATAAAAAAGAGCGACACTTAGCACATTTTTTTTTAAGAAATTTATTACTCCTATTTCTCATGGGGAACCCATGCAGCCTCTAGATTTCCAAAAACGGGTGCCTGTAATTACTTTTCTAAGCTTCTATTCATGCATCTGAATAAGTGAATTTATTGTGAATATGTTCTGCAGCTTCTAATAGGCCCTAACCATTAGGCTGATCAAAAAATTTTCAAGCACATTTATATTGTTGTAAAAACGCTGACATGTGAAAATGCAAAATTTCAAGATAAATACGTTTTGCCAGTAACAGAAATGGTGAGGGAGGGTTCTCAGGTCCAATTTTTCCGTTTCTGGCACAGACTGGCCTCATCTCTCTAGAGCAGAATATAGCTCAGTGGGTAGCAGAGGTACTCGCCCCCTGTGAGAGCCCTGTGCTCCAGTATGGCCTCTGCTTTGGAAATTATTTCACTACTGGGCTGGTCTGAGATGCATCCCCTCTTTTTTTCTTTCAGAAAAAAAAAAAACAACCCTCTAATGCTGTCTGTTTCATTCTGACACAGAACAAATGCCCAAATCCCAGTTCTCTTTTAAGGAATGGATGTTTTCCAGCACGCCATTTTTTCAAGGACTGTTCTATCAAGTGATAAAGTCACTGTGTGAGCTAAAAGCAGATGTAGCTCTCTAATTGTTGCTGGCCATCCAGCACGATTCCTTGCCTGCTAGGTGAAACAGGAACAGGCGCGCAGGAATTAAATTTATTCTTGGAGGGATTTTAAAATATTTCATTTCAGAATCACTTGACGACTGTGCAGTAAAGCCCTTTACATGTAATTTGCCTCTCCTCGATGTATGCGTTTAACTCTCCTGCTCTCTACTCATAATATCATAGGAGTGTAATATTATATATTTATGATTCGATGATCATGGCCTGATTTTGAAACTCACAGAAGCCGTGCACGCTCGGTGCCCCCGGGAGTCACACCGGGAGCGGGCAGGAAAGGGGCCTTCCCCTCGCACCCCCGAGTTCCCGCTGCCCCACTAACATCTCCCAGCCCCCCGCCCTGTGCCGTGACGGGGAGCGGCTCCCCCGACCCCAAAGCGGGAGGCGGAGGGGGAAACCCCGGCCACCGTGAGGAGGGCTGCGGTAAAGGGGCAACGGCCCCCCACGGCCGCCCGCCCCCGCCTCACGCCCGCCCGCTCTCCGCCTCACGGCCGTTGTGGCACGGCCTGGCTGCAGGCGGACACCCCGATGAACTTCCCCCTGCGGAATGAGGGGACGCGGGGGTGGCCCCCGCCTGTCCCCCGGTCCCCGGGGGCTGCATCCCCCGCCCCGCTGGCTGCTCCAGCGAGACCCTCGGGCGGAGGGTGTAGGGGCGCGGGGGCGGGCCAGCAGCTCGTCCCGGCCCCGGCCGGGGGCCATGGCGCACCGCGGGCCCTGTGCCCGGCCGGGGCAGCTCTGGCCACGGGCCGGGCCGCGGCCGCTCGGCGCTCCGGCGGCGCGGGGCTCCCCGGGCGGGCGGAGAGGAGGGGAGGGCCGGCGGTGGGGGAATCCTGGCCCCCCAAAGGAGGTGGGGGAGGCGGGGGAGGGGAGGCGAGGGGGAGGGGAGGCTGGGCTCCCGGAGAACGAGACGGGCACTCGCACAAAATCCTGCGGTTTCAGAGCAGCTCTGGCGGGCAGGGTAAGTGCTCTGGGGAGCGCCCCTGCCCCACGGGGTGGGAGCGGGGAGGGCTCCGGGCGGGGTCTGCTCGCGGCTCGGGGCGGGGGCACGGCACAGGGCCCGCTCCCCGCGGCGGGGTCGGCTGGGGGTGGTGGGGTTCGAGGCTCGGCGCTGCCTTCCCCGGCTGGGGACCGCGGAGAGGGGGGATGGGTGTGCGTGCGCGGCCGTGCCAGGATCTGGATCCCCCCGCCTGCCCACCCCCAAGCGCGTCAGGGCTTTGCCTCTCCCAGCCGAGCCTCCCCGCGGCTTCTCCGCGCTCCTTAAAAAATATATACGTGTGCCCCAAAGCCGGAGAGAGTGAGGCAGTCCGGCAGGGGGAAGGGCTTTCTGAGGAGCAGGGGCTGCCGAGAGGCGGAGGGAAGCGCCCCGCAGCTCCCCGCGCCCTGCCTCCATGCCGCTCTGCCGCCGCTCGCCTTCCGCCGGGCCGGAGGAAGGGGTGTGCGAAGGTAAACCCAGGCTGTCAGCCGCCGAGCGGAGCGCTGCCCGCCCGCCGCCGCCTCTCTCCGGCCGCGGGGCTGCGGGGGAAGCGGCCGCGCTGCTGCCCGCCCTCCCGTCGGGAAGTTACTTTGTTAGCGAGTTCCCGCGGAGGCTGCGAGCCGCGGGCGGAGGGAGGGCAGCTCCGGCGGCCCCGGGCAGGTGCGAGGGCACGGACGGCCCAGAGGGAGCCCCGGAGCACCGGGTGCGGCAGCTCGGCCCGGGGAAGGGGCGGTGGGAGCGGCAGAACTTTGCTCGGTGGTAGGAGAGGATCTGGTGACCTCCAAAGTTTTGTTCCGGGAGCAGAGCGTTCAGTAAGTTGCTCAGAATTCGTGCTGATCTTCGTGTCGTGCATCGCGCTGCTGTTTGGTACCCGGCACGCTCCGAGTAGCAGAGCGGGGAGAAAATAGAAGATTGAAGAGGGTTAGGTAGGGGGTTCATTGCTGTTAATATATTTCACTGTTTTCTTTATGCCTGCATTTCTGTGTTTTGCACGTTGGGGTAGGCAGCGTGGAATACATTTTTAAATACATATATTTGTGCATGGCCAACGTAGGAGATAAGGATGGGAAACATGCAGAAAGCAGGCAGGTTTCAGACCTTCCGTTCTCTTTGGCAAATGATCAATAGCTGAAGATTTCTCCCTGCACCATCTATATCTTGATAATACCATCATTAAAAGATCTGCTGACAATGTCCGGTATTGATAACCACTTCAACTTCAGTTAACACCTAATGAATTTAGTATGTAATTTAGACTGTAGAGCAAAGGAGCTTTGGTTATTCTGGATAAACTGATAACTGGGCAAGATTATTAAACTTTGTGATAAGCCCCTGATGAAGTGAGCTCAGTTTCTCAAGAGAGTAGCAGTAGATATTAAAATGCAAGACTACACTGAAAATGTGTATGGTTGGGATTTGGCTACCAAAATGAGTGCATCTTTTGAGAAGATTATTAAGTAGTCATTACAGGACTGTAATGTGTGCTGGACCTGCGCATGTTAAATTGCGCCGTGATGTAAATTTGCTGGCAGTGTAGGTAGGTATTTTTTATTTTGCAGATGATTTTTTAATTATTAAATGTGATGGCTATTCCATGTATGTTATATAGATGTGTTGATTGATAGTAATCGTTAGACACAATTTAAGTGGCGTGTTTAAACAGTTCTAGCTTTGCTCTTCTGGTTTCCTTCATTGTCTCAGGCTATCTGAGACAGAAAAATCTTAAAATTTCTTGCTTGTACACCATTCTCCGTCGTCTCTCCTCTGTGCTTTCCTTCAGTCTAATTTAAAGCATTGTAACTGCTGTGAATACCTGTACAGATTCGCATGAAGAAAAGTGCCTGTGTTAAAGATAAACAATTGTTCCTGTTAGACTAGAGCAAACCCTTTGTGCCCTGTGTGAAAACCTGTTAAGGTGTTATTATAGGATGCTTTGGTATTAGTTTGTGATACCAAGCAACAAACGACACGAGAGAATGCACAGATAAAACTGGCGCTCTGATCTTTGTATAAACAGGTCATGGTTTTTCTTTAATGCTGTGTGCTCATTACAGGAACTGTCAGCAGGAATGTAAAGCGGACCAGAGTTCTGATTTGGAATATGTTGCCTGTTCTGACACTGATGTTTCTGCTTCTTGAGTTAATGATTATAGCATTGTTTGTGATCATATTTATATAACCATATTCATTGTAAAGAATTAGGGAAAAAGTCCAGATTATGTCCTTCTAGGAAAGGAATACAATCAGATCTGCTGCTTCAGATGCAGTCCCTCTCACCTGAAGAGTTACATAGGAATGAGCCCTTCTCTACTGCAGTAGAACATGCAGAGGTATATGGAAAGGTTTCTGTTTTTTAAGTCAGCTAGAGTTTTACCACTGAACTATGAGGAAGCTCAAATCCCTTAGAACTAGGTGACCACTTAACTGATTATGCAGATGGTTTCTTCTTGCAGACAATATCAAAAAGTGAATTAAAAAGTGAGTTTAAATTTGAGGATTTCAGTATTTTTGTGTATGTTTTCATCTCAAATGATTAATACACACAGTAGTAATTCCCTGCAGTTCATTTGATTCCTGTTAAACCTTATTTCAGAGAATTGCAAGCAGCCAGATTCAGAGAGGATATGTAAAACAATCTGAGGAAAGAGTCTTTCCACATGGTACTGTTACATTAAGATGTATTGGACTGTTAAAATGTACAGTTTGAGGTCTCCCGAGAAGACCCGAGTATAGTGGTGGAAACTGTAATTTGCATGTACGCCAGGTTGGGTTTTGTGAACATTGTCTGTGGGTCAGTTGGGTCTGCCTGGGAGTGTCTGAAAGTGATATGGTCTCTAATTGTTATTTCTAACTTAAATACATGTTCCTGTTTCAATCCTGAATCTTCCAAGTTAGATTCAAAATATAAGCAAGGTTATTAACGTGTGTGTGTGGAGGGGGGGGTCCTTTAAGGTCGCTGGACTGTTATTCTGTGACTTCCTCTTAGAAGGTCATCCTTAGAGGCTAATATTATTATAAATAAAAATACTTGTGGATGTAATGCCTGGCTAAGGTTACAGAATGACAGTCCAGTGTAAGACACATTGCAAAAAGGAGCAGAGCTCTTAGCGTAATGACTATTCACCTGCTTCTACAGTGACCACCTCCAGCGGGTGAAGCAGTTCATTCTCTGTGACTGCTCACTGCTTGACCTCATTGTTTAAACTGTCAACAAGTGTGACAGTTTTGCTGTGATTTGAAGTGGCAGTGGAAATTATATTAGGAATAACAAATAACCATCATGCTGTATACGTATTAACTTGCAGTTGTGGCTGATTCGTTCTTGGTTACACTAACCTAAATACAAAATGCTTAGCATTATCCATTCAATTACTATTTAAAATACTGTTATTTACCATGGGAGTAGAAGTTATATGTAATACATACATATAATACATTCCAGTTTTAAGTATTTGTCCCGTACTGATTATATCTTTTTAGTTTATACATTTCTGCTAATAAGATTACTATATTAAACATATATGACTTTCTTTGAAAGCTATTTTGATGCAGCATACTCTCCTGACCTTTTAAGTTCAGTTTATCTACTGTACTGGTAGTCCAGCTTCCTTTACAAGAGGTAAGGGTCTTGCCATTCAGCCAAGGACTGAAGCTGGCAGAGCAGCTGTAGAAGCAGCATACGAAAGAGACCAATGATTTCTGATATATTTCACTGTTTTTTCTTTGCCTTATCCTAATTGGCTGTTTTGCTCAAGCTCCCTGTTTGCCAGCTCTCGTAGTCGCTTTGCTTTGCGTTCTCTATGGCTCAAACACCCCGCATGACACTTCCTTCCTTATCTTTTTTCCTCCTCTCACCTGCTTTATCATCTTTTCTCTTTTGTCTTTTGTGACGCTAATCCTGCTTATTTTTTCATTTTCTGCAGAAGTAAATGGAAAGAACGTAATGTTCTGTTGTTGCCTTGATCATTTTTTTTTCCTGCATTGCTGTATTATTTTTGTCCCACATCCTTTGTTGAATTTTGGTAGACTGTAATCTCTTTGGGGCAGAAGCTTTTTGCTGCTGTTTGATTGTACAGTGCCTAGCATAGTTTGTTCTTGGATTTCAGTTGGTCTGTGGACACTTGTGTAACAATAAATGATAATACTGGTATTATGGTTTGTTTATGTGACAGCCTTCCTTCTGGTTTTGTGGTAAACCAAAAATTTATTGTTCAGAGCTTATCTTCACAGTATCGCTATTCTGAGATATATCTCAGTTTTTCCCTCAACACATGTACTGAATCCCTAGTGTGAGTAGGTTTTGGTAAAAGTTCAAGATACCTTGCCTACTGGAAGGAGAATGGGATGGATTAAAACCCAGCTACTGTCAGCTACTTTTACTTTTTTACTTTTCACCACTGGAACACTTGGCTGTGTTTTAGCATCTTTTGGGTCAAATGAAGATTTGTAGTCCGTCCAAATAAAATTGTCAAAAGAGTTTTTCAAAAAGCCAGCAAACGAGGTGATGTACTGTGTGTATGGCTTGGAGCCACAGTTCAGCAGCAGCTGGTCCAGCATTTTGCAGTGTGAGAGCTTCCACCTGAGTTAGCAAAACTGGAGTGAAGTACTGTGGGTGTGCCGTCTCAGTGTAGGTGTTCTGATTTTTGTTTCTCTCACAAATAGCCCCTTCCGTTTTAGGGAGAGCACTGATTTGCAGCATTCTGTTGTGAGAAAGGCGCTGTAGGACTGGGTCTGCCTGATCTCCAGCACTCTGCCTCAGAACTGTGTACCTGGGGCTTCTGTATTACCCCTTTCCTTGAAGGAAGAGATTTAGTTATCTTTGTCTCAGTTTCCTGTGGAGCTTGGAGGTGGGCTCTCTGTGGGCATGACCTCATGCGTACAAGGAGCGAATGGTCCAACTTCTGAGTCATTTTTTCCTTATCAGTCCCGAGGAGGATACCTGGAAAAATAAACAGGGCAAACCTGCTGACACTGTCCCTGGACGTTAGTCAGATGACATGAAGGATTTCAACTAAATAAATGCAGCTAAAGGATTGAAAGGTGGGAACAGTGAAAATAATAGGACGATCCACTTAATTTTCAAAGTTCTGTGTCTGAATATATATATATAGATATATATACATAGTATATAAAGCTGTTAAAAAGATTTCTTGATTCCTTTTAATAAAATTATCCTAAAAGTAATATCACTATAGGTATATTTACATGTAAGCTGTTGTATGTTCTGATTTACATGAGTTTGCTTGCTTGTACTCCGGCATTTCATTCATCTTCAGCTACATGTATTAGATTGGCAACTTTTATTTTCTTATTCTTGTGTATAGACATAGAGATCAGCAACCTTTCAAGAGTGTTTAGTGTGAGATTTTTTTCCTGAAATTGGAGGCAAATGTTGGCAACAAATTTATCCAAAGCTGAGCAGTGCTGCTTGACAAAAAGGGAAGACCCTGTGAGCTGTCCTGCCGGCATCAACATGCCTTTGTGTGAAGCAGCAGCTCTAGTTGTGGCTGCTTTCAGAATGTGGGAGTTACTGCCTGTTTTGCTGTCTGCTACTTCTGTCCTCAGCCACCCTAGTACCTGCACTGTGCATTGCTGACCCATGGGCTAACCCTGCTGGTGGAAGACCCTGATTTTGAGTGCTTGCTTTAAAATGACCTGAACTGACTGCTGGGCATTTAGTATTAGGCTTTGTCATATTCTGATAAAGTACTGGTATCAGAGCAAACAGGCTAAATCACATGGATTTATTCTGCCCTCAGGTGAGAATGACCCAATCAACTAAATTCTATGCATTTATATGCTATTTCCACTGAAATTAGTTTGGATAAATTCTGTGGCACAAGTAACTTGGATTTGACCTGGTGGTGCTTGTCCAGATAAAGGCTAGGAAATTAATGTTAGGCCAGTTCTCACAAAAGAGTAAAGGAATGGAACAAAGTTTTTCACTTGCAAATTTAAACCAAACTCTGCCTTCTTAAATATATTATGTTTCAGTACTTGTATATTCATTTTCTAAGCAAATATTTTAAGAGATTCAAGAGCTTCATCAGATGACATACCCAAATTGTAGACTGAAATGTGGAATCAAAGCACTGCAATCTTAGTTTACTCCTATTGGAAGGTCTATTTTTGGTAATTTTTCCCAGATAACCTGTATTTTAGCTATTTTTTTTTTTTTTCATTAAGATGACTATTGTCTTTTGGGACTTAGAAGGATCTTCAGCAGCATAGCAGATTTTGAAATACTACTGGAGATGAAGGCTAATTTTTTAGAGTGAGGAATGAGTTTTGTGGCTCTTAGATATATTTATTTAAAATTTCCTTCCTTAGCGATAATTACTTATATAGGTAAGCTATGTTGGCAGATATTTTGGGATAAATAGAGGCAACATTGAGCGCAACAGAATATTTTTCAGGGAAAAGATTTGATTTTCCGTAAGAAAAACGTATCCATGTAAATATTTTATCCAAATGTGACGTTTTATACGTTCAGGCAACATTGTATGTTGGTTTACGGTGAAGCATTTAGCCGTGGCAAATGTTCAGTCTGTTTGTAGATCTTAGAGTATTGCAGTGTTTAAAATGTATTTGGTGTATTGTAAAGTGAAAGTTTAAGAAAAAGACAAACCCTTGTTATTAGTGTTTTTTTTATTTTATTGAATAAATTAACTGTTATTTGCATGAATGAGAACTTGGTTCAGAAAATGATACTCCTGATAATCCAAAATAAAATAAAAATTTTCATAAATCGAACACTCAATCATTGTGGTTTTGTGAACCTAGTTAAGTGAATTAGAAAAAGTAATTTTAACTCATATAATCATCATTCAAAATAGGACAAGCTAAGAAGGTTTTATAGTGATAATTGTTTTAAATGAACACAGAATTAAATTTCATAGGCAAATTTTGGTGTTTTCTGAACTCATCCATCTCTTTTTCTGGGTGCCAGGTCAGAACTTTGCCGTAGATACAATATTCCTTTTGATGAAACTCCAAAGAAGTGAATGTAAGGGCACAGTTCCAAAAGACAAATTATCTCATTTCCTACTTGCTATGTCTATAAAATATTTGCATGACAGTTAAAGCTAACAAATACTAACAAATAGTGTTTTTTATTTATAAAGTAATGAGAGAAATGTGTATAATACTTGTGCTTGAGAGCAATGGAAGAAAACTAATTTGAAGTAAAAGTTAATTTCAGTGACGAATGTTGTCATGCTGTGTTTGACAGGTCATTGTAATCAGCAAAGAAGAACAATGTGTTTTTACATGGTGAGAGATAACTTGGGGGGATTTATTTTCCTAATGCATGTTAAGGTAATTATAATTACAGAGAAATAAAAGGTCTTATTTAAGTCAGCGGATCTTTTCACATTACAAAACAGGTTGCTCTGTAACTTGTAGATCTGCAGTTAAAAAATAGATGGTATAAATGAAGAGACACTGAAGCATTCTTTGACAGATGAAATACAAGATTTGATAGATTGTGTGTTTCTTCTCATTGAAGTTGGTAGGATTTTGAGGCATACAGGTAAATGAGAATTATGCCTGCTCTTTCTGGTTATTTATCTGGGAGTAACTCTGACATCTGGTGAAAAGATACAGTCACAGAACTGAGTATTATTTGATAACAGCTAGCAAATTTTGGTTCACTAGTGCAGAAAACCATCTCAGATGTGTTTTTTAAAAAGATGGTCCAAAGGGTCCCCTTAATAAATGATGGAGACGATTTAGCTTCTTTACCTGTCTTCTGAAGAGAGCTGAAACTGGAAGGCAGGATGCTTAGGATGTCGATCCATTAAAGATACAACATAAGAAAAAGTTTTTGAAAATGAGGGCCAGAGTGTAGCAGAACATAAGTGCTCTAGGTAACAGGTGAGCCATAGTAAAGAGGCTTTTTAAAGGTTTTGTTCAGATTCTTGACCTTAAGACAACAGCACACACATCAATCGATATCCCTACATGTTGTGCCCTGAGAAGCAGATGAAGCAATGTATTTTGCCACCTCAGGGCCCTCACAGAACAAACTGGTGAGCTTGTTCCACTTTTACTGTGGCGATAAACCTGCTCTACAGAACTCACCCTAATGTGTATGTTTATTTGCTGCTTAACAGCAGAGATTTCTTGGAACATGTGACTGTGATGTGGGCACTGCCCTTAAGTGATGGTCTCTAGTGAGCAGGTCGGAGGCACAAAGGCAGCCTAGGGCCTCATGCCAGGCCTCTGTGTGTGCCGTGGATTGAGGTCCGGAGGCTTGAGGGCTGTCACCTTGGCACAATGCACCAGAGCTAAACTGATGTTTAGGAAAACTAACATTCTCAAATTCTGTCCTGCTTCTGTAGCCTAGGTGGGGCTAGCTTGCCAAGCAGGATTTCCAGCTGCCTGTGTTCATGACGTAGAACTCTGGGAAGCTGGTAAGGGTTGTAGGCACCATAAATGACACTACAGATTATGAAATGACAATTCAGATATCCTTGAGGAATATGTTGGTTTTTAAAATATTGTTTAATACTCATTGTCACAAATTACGTGTACGTAACGCAGTTGCCTTGGGGAAAAGAGGCTTATAGGTGCACATTTCACTTTAATACATCGCACTTTCACTTGTTTGCTTTTTAAATGGAATTGGTACAACAAATCATTCATTTAGAAAGCCTAATAATCCCATCAGTAGAAGTGACATGATTGACCTTAAAACCTACAAGTGTCTCTGTGATGATGCTTCCTTCACTTCAAAGTCCACAATTGTGTTAAGAGCGTACAAATTCCTCATTTGTCATGTGAATCTGCCTGGTCTCTTAAGGGAAGACTTGGTGGTTTTTGTTTGCCAGGACTTGCATTTGGTTTCAGAAAATGAAGAGAAGAAGAGGAGAGTGTATCACTTTGGAAAAGCTTTTATCTCCAGAGTGATTTGCTTGGCTCGTCCTTTCCCACAGAATAATGCCTTTTTAGGATTGTTTCAGCATTCATTTTCTGGTGACAGAACTGGAAATAGCAGCCTAATTCCATCGATTAGTATGGAGTATGTGAAATGGATATTTTCAACAGGAAAAAAAAAAAAGAATAGTTTTCAGCCTGTTTCTCATAGTAATCACTTTACTGGTTCCATTATGTTCACTTATTGCTGGACAGTCTGTAACAGTCTGTTTGTGTTGGGGGGGTGGGGTTAAAACAAAAAATAAACAACAGTAATTTGTTATCACAAAGCCAAACACCAGGGGTTTTAAGAATGTTACTATGACAATTGGTACTGCTGAATACTCTGGCACTTTTTTTTTCTCCTTTTTTTTTTTTTTTTTAAATAAAGAGCTGCCTTCTCTGTGTAGAGGATGACCTGCCAGCCTATGAACAGTTTACCCTCAGTATAGGGGACAACCTGAACTCCTGATGAGCTCTAGGAGGGGTTTCTGCTTACCAGTTTCCAAGATTACCCATATTCAGTATCTAGTGGAGGGTGTCCCCATGGCAGGGAGTTGGACTAGATGGTCTTTAAGGTCCTTTCCACCTCAGACCATTCTACGATTCTGTGATATGCACATGAAGCACATGTGTGACTATGTGGTCTATCACAAGCTCTCATGTGCTTCGTTAAGGTATTTTACTGCTGTTGTCTCACTGGCTTTCCCTGAAAAAATATAGCTTTGGTGTTTTATAGCTGCATGAAGGTGCCTTTTTTTTTTACTACTGCATTTTATTTCTTCATTGCCTCCCCAAATCCCAGCTCGTCAGACTCTCTGAACAAAATGTGTTTTCTGTAGCTGCCTCTGCCACTGACCTAGTACCAGCTTCTTTCTTCGTGGTAGCTCACTGTTGCTGATGCAAAATCTGGCAACTACTCCTCTTCAGCTTTCTTGCTGTAATGTGCTCCAGCTATGCTGAGCTTCTTGATCTCCAGATTTTTTGTAACCTGGCAAAGTTCTTTGCTCAACAGGTAACTCCTTCAGAGTTTTATCCCTTAATTTGTAGCTTCTTTGTTCTTATCATCAATGTCATCATCATCATCAGTATTTTATCTGGATTTCTTATTGTTTCAGTGACATCTGCTTGAGCTGTGTGGTTTTTAAGTCTAGATTCTTATATCCCATTGCTGGAATAATTGTCAAGAAATCTTAGTATTGCTTGTAGACTTGAGACAAAGAGCAGGTGATAGCAGTGGAGAAGATGGAATAAGATCTGATGAGAGACCGTGGACAAGAGAGTGAGCTGGAGGATGAACATAGAACGAAACAGAATTTGAGAGTGAAGAAGTGAGATTAAAATAAAACATTGAAATGGAAAATAAAAAAGGAAAAAATGGATGCATAGAAAGGCTGGAGAGTTCATGTAAAAATAAATATGCTGGCTATACTAGAAATTCCAGGCTGAAAAAGCAAAAAAATCTTAATACAATTTTTTTTTTATTTGGGAACTTAATTCAGCAAATGACTTAAATATGTCTGAATTGAAGCACCTGCCTGGTCCAGCAATTCCTCAGGAAAGATGGTGACCCATATAGTTTATGGCCTGATGCAAAGCCTGCTGAAGGCAATCTAGCAGTGTCCATTGTATACAGTGTGCTTTGGATTAGGCCTTTGAGCACATGTTAAAGGAAGCACCTGAAAGATGATGTACGGAGAACATTGCTGACATCAGTAAGAAGATGGCTTAGCTGATTTAATAGCTTTTTCTCAGTCTGTGATTCTAACAGCCAGGTTTGTGATATTTATTTTAGTATTCATGTTCTTGCAGTCCTTTTTACATTTCCCTGTTTTTCTCTGGCAGACATCCCGCAGCTCCATAAGTCTGGGGGAAGAGGATGGTTAGCATGTTGTTGCTGTGGGGATTTGAGTCTTAGTGCTCTGTGCTGGTAATGCTGGGCATATAAATTTTAAAACTTGCATACTAGAGAAGCAGATAATTATTTCCCTGCTACATTTTATGCCCTGTTCTGGGCAAGAAAGAGATTTCAGAATATTAAAAGAAGAGAAACTTATGATTTTGGGGACTATTGGAAATGGAAACAGAAAGAGGGGAGTAATGGGTGTCAGTCTAGTTATCAGTCAAGCTAGAAAGAGACAGCTTGTTCTGTCGAACACCAAGAATGTTCGTAGTCAGCCAACCACTTATGCAGGAAAGCAGTCCTAGACTGAAAGGTAAGGTTCAAAGACATCTGTGTGTGTTTCTGAAATGAGCTTGAATGAAGCTTGCTATTGAATTATGCTTACTGATTATGCGTGTTACAGTATTTGATTTTTGTTTAGCATAAGCTATTCATGCAATTGCTAGTTATCTTATTTTTATTGCAGTATCTGTCTCTTTTTTCTTTCTACCCCCCTCGTCTTAGATGCTTTTTATGTGTCCAGAGTTGACAATGGGTGACTGTCATTTGGCAGAAGGCTCAGCAATGCTGCGGCATCTCTTTTTTTTTTTCCCCCCTTAAGTGAGACATGTTGCCTTCCAATTTCCTACATGTTTTTGTGGTGAACTTCTTGCTGAATGTCTGTGACTAGCATCCTCACAGGCTGGCCTAATGGTGTGATTCACATGCTCTCCCATGTGCAAGGACTGATTCCCTGCTTAAAAAAACTCTTCAGCACTAAATGGTATATCAGTGGTGTACTTGCCGTGCTTAGTTTTTATTTGCAAAGAAAGTGGAAAAAAATGTTATTTTGAGTTAGTTTGTGTTGAGAAGCGCTGATTTCCCCTTACCTGGAAAGAGGAAGCAGAGCTTAAGAGTGGGCATTGGGGTGCCAGGATCCGTCTGCTTCTCTTCTCCTTTGACGTATCACTTGAGAGCAGTTGTAAAAGACAGGACCGAACAGGAGGCTAAAAAAACGTGTCTCAGCTGCTTTGGGCACTGAGAGCTTCCAAAGGCCAAGGGGAGATTCTGGGTCCTGCCAGGCAGTGCCTTAATGCCTTTGCAGCTTCAGTTCAGCTATGTGTAAAGTGGGCATGAGCCTTGAATTATAAAACACATGGTGTTTTTTAAGGTAATTTGAAATCCTCACGTAGAGCTGTGGAGTTGTATATTATTAATCATACTGGAGATTATTTCTAGAAGTTGCCAGTCCTAATGTTTTCTTTCAAACACAAGTAGGTTCACTAAGAACAGTTTACCCCCTATAAAATGCCTGACCATGCCCATTCAAACTTCTTTACAAATGCTTCATTTAATACAAGAAGCTCCTCAGGGAGGATTCTTCACATCTGCCATCATAATTTCTTATTTCCTAAGCGCTGCAATTTGTACTTGATTATTCTTACAAGAATCGTTCCTCCCTTCCCTCCCCCTGCTCTGGCACATTCCATTGTGCTGCTGCTTGTTCTGTAGCGTGCGCACAGCATCTGAGAGTGTTTAAATCCAAATTTTTCTTTGCTGTTATTCTACCATTTCTTTACCTCACTCACTTCCAGGGGAGGGCATCTGCTTTTTTATTCTCAGTTTTCCTGCAGGTTGTTAGCGACAGTCAGTTGTCATCATTTTGCAGCCATTCAGCAAGTAACAAAAACAAGCTGAATCTCTCATTCCAGTTTTCTAAGGACAAGGTTTCCCAAAACAAAAATACACCTCCACTTCTTGGAGCACTTAACATCTCCAGTAGATAGAAGGACTGAAGCCGTGTTTTTTTTGAAGATACTTAGGTGCTTGACTCCCACTGGAACTGAATTAGACCTAAGTACCTATAAATAGCTTTAAAACTTTGAGTGACTATGGAGACCTTCCTCATCCATCACTTGGCAATGGTCCCATCAGAATGGAAGTAATGCACATCAGCAAGGTCACATAAAAAACTTGTAGTTCTGCTTTCCAGAAACTGCTCATATCAGATGAATTGCTGTATTCTACCGTAACTTTTCTTGAAATACAGCTTCTGAAGCAGATTACTTATATTCGCTAGAGGAAAAAAAGCCCTTGCTTGCATGAAAGTAAATATTTAAGGCAGACAACTTTTAAAAAGGACACAACATTATACTGCAAAAATACCCAACTGTATTCCTTATAATCCATTTTTTATTAAAACTGAGAAATAAAATTCACAATTAAATTACTTCCTGCTGTTTCTAAGGGATACTCTTTACATTCCATTTGGTTTCACTTTGCAGTTCCTCTACCCATTTTCAGTGCTGTTGTTCTAGACGTATGTAACCTTCAGAGAAAATTTATTCCCAAACATAAAACCTCTCTAGATTTTACTATTTGATATTTAATAACATTTACCTGTGTGTTAGCCTTCAAATCACTTTTTTTTTTTTTTTCCATTGAATCCAGATTTTGGGGCTAGTGCTAAGAAGAGACTGTGTTTGAAGTGGGGAGATTGTCATATGTATATCAGGAGGTCCTTCAGGATGCTGCAGGACCAGGAGCATGTGTGTGGAAGGCTGAGTTTGTTTGGTTCCTTGGGATGTGAAGAAAAACCATGTGCATTGCATCCCATTAATAAATGGCATAGTCTTTCTTAAGAATTTTTTTAATTAACTCACATTTTAGTCACGCACAGATGTGTATTCAGTTTCAGGTTTGGGGTTTTCTTCGAGGAAGATGGGGTATAAATATTCAACAATTCAATCAGAAAAGAAAAGAAAGTAAATGTGTTGATGAGACATTAATATTTGACACACCATTCTCTTTTAGATCTGTATTAAATGTCTGAAATATTTGAGCAAGTTGCCTCCTGTATTCTGTTGCAAGCTTACTTCCCCCACCCACTTCCCGCCCTCAACTAAAGTATGTTCATCAGATTGCTGAATTGAAAAGGTTTGTAATGAATTCTGTGAGCTGTGCATCTTCCTTCTTACCCCCTCCTTGATCTTCATCTCGTAATAAATAAAGCAAATCTTAAACAGATTAACTGTCAAACAGTTATGCTCCATCTCTTCTATCTACTTTTAGGTTTTTCAAAGAGAGGTGTGCTGATTAGATAAGGAGATGCCATGGTCTTCTTCCGTCGATGTAGGAAGATAGCAGATATGATCGCTTGAAAAAGCAGAGCTACCCAGTGCAAGTATGGCTTTCGCCCAGTCGCACATTATGGCAGCTAGAAGGCATCAGCACAGTAGACTCATAATTGAAGTGGATGAGTACAGCTCCAACCCCACACAGGCTTTCACGTTCTACAACATTAACCAGGGACGTTTTCAGCCCCCACATGTGCAAATGTAAGTATTATAGTTTTGTTATTGCTCTAGCACAGCCTTCTGAATTGTTATTGCCTTGTCAATGTGGTATTTGATGGACCAGTCAAAAAGAATGTGAAGAAAACTGTTTTGCTGCTTTTCTGATAATAATTACTATAATGATACAAAGTCAGTCCTTTTGGAAAGTGTAAGTACTTTGTTAAAGGATGAGAGAAAGATCACTCCACTAGCATAACTTTAATACATAATAGTATTAAAAAAATAAATAAACATCAAGCTATGATAATAAAACAAGACATTCTACAAGGTTGATACTTTCTGCAATCTTAATAGTTGTTTGTTTGCATTGTGCACTTGCCTATTGATGTAAATAGCTGTTGAAATACCAAGCCTGTATCTGTACAACAGATATCATTTGGTTAGTTATATTACAGACACATACAAGGAAAAAATGACATCAATAAGTAAAATGGTGTGGGCATCCATCCGACAACTTACTTTCATACGAATGTGCTGAAGATGCCAAGTGCTTAAAGAGTAATTAAAATAATGTGTTTGTTTCTGACTTCTTATATAATGACAGCATCAGTAAAATTAACTGCTCTAAATGATTTACTTGTAATGTAAAGTGGAGAATTATAATTACAAAATGAAACCTGCCATAAAATTTAAAGCCAGAAGGAAGAGCAAAACAGTAAAGCTATTACAAATAAATTAAGTATAAAATTCTACTGTAAAATATTTTTATAGGGAATAAAAATGTCTGCACCATTTTATTATGTTTATTAAAGAGAAAAGCAGCCTTATCTTTAGATGAGAAAACTGGAGTTCATTTTTTTTTTTAAGGAAAGTTTTTTCTTTTACAAAGTCTGAATAAATTATCCGCTCATTCACATTTTTGGTATTTAATATAAATTGATAATTTCCAGACGTCGACCACGATTTCTGCAGTTGAAAATGTCAGCAGTTATGAGTGGTTGAATTCTGTGTGTCTGTTTAGTGAATGCTTATGTGTATTTTTTGACATAAATAGATACTGTGTAAAAAAAAATAAAAAATCTGGAGACTGACATACACCAGGGCGATGAACAAACACTTGCTTTTTGGGGGCAGCGTGTTAGCTGGTAATCTGTGTTGGGGGTTTTAGGTACTATTGAAATGCAAACAGTAGAATGAGTTGAACGTCTGCAGTGGGAAACATCTTTTGTTTATAGAGCTGGCAAATGATAGCAAAAGTACAAACAAACAAATGTGGGTTCAGAAGTACTTTCATAAATGATAATACTAAATGCAGGTTGCTTTATTTGTCAAAGCTTAGCCATTCTTCATGTGTATTCAGGGGGTTCCTGGGCACTCATGAACTTGTTCTTCAGATCTAAAAGCTGAATTTTACTGAACTGAAAATAAGTTATTTGTTAGAATCATAGAATCACCAAGATTGGAAAAGACCTCCAAGATCGGAAAAGGCCTCCGACATCATCCAGTCCAACTGTCGGCCTACCACCAATATTTCCCCACTAAACCATGTCCCTCAAAACCACATCTAAATGTTTCTTGAATACCTCCAGGGACAGTGACTCAACCACCTCCCTGGGCAGCCCATTCCAGCACTTGACCACCCTTTTAGAGAAGAAATTTTTTGTAATATCCAACCTGAACTTCCCCAGTGCAACTTGAGGCCATTCCTTGTCAGCCTATCAGGAGTTATGCAGGGGAAGAGGCTAACCATCACCTTGCCACAGGTTGTTGTAGAGAGCAAAAAGGTCTTCCCAGAGCGTCCTCTTCTCCAGACTAAACAAGTATCCACTTGGTACTCAACAAAATGCATGTTGAATTTCTAACTAGTAACAAACAAATTGTATTACCGGAGGGCTGAGAAAATCAACTTGGTGAGTGGAGTTAAATCCAGCTGGCGACCGGTCACAAGTGGTGTTCCCCAGGGGTCAGTGCTGGGGCCTGTCCTTTCAATATCTTTATTGATGACCTGGATGAGGGCATTGAGAGCACCCTCAGTAAGTCTGCAGACGACACCAAGCTGGCTGGAAGTGTCGATCTGCCTGGGGGTAGCAAGGCCCTTCAGAGAGATCTGGACAGGCTGGATCTGTGGGCTGAAGCCAACGGGATGAGGTTCAACAAGACCAAGTGCCAGGTCCTGCACTTCGGCCACAACAACCCCAGGCAACTCTACAGGCTTGGGGCAGAGTGGCTGGATGGTTGTGTGGAGGAAACGGACCTGGGGGTGTTGGTTGATGCTCGGCTGAGCATGAGCCAGCAGTGTGCCCAGGTGGCCAAGAAGGCCAATGGCATCCTGGCTTGTATCAGAAATAGTCTTGCCAGTAGGAGTAGGGAAATAATTGTCCCTCTGTACTCAGCACTGGTGAGGCTGCACCTTGAGTACTGTGTCCAGTTCTGGGCCCCTCACTGCAAGAAACACATTGAGGCCCTGGAGCATGTTCAGAGGAGGGCGACGAAGCTGGTGAGGGGTCAGGAGCACAGGCCTTATGAGGAGCGGCTGAGGGAGCTGGGATTGTTCAGTCTGGAGAAGAGGAGGCACAGGGGAGACCTTATCGCTCTCTATAACTACCTGAAGGGAGGTTGTAGTGAGCTGGGGGTCGGCCTCTTCTCTCTTGTAACTAGTGACAGGACAAGGGGGAATGGCTTCAAGTAGCGCCAGGGGAGATTTAGGCTGGACATTAGGAAATACTACTGTTCTCAAAGAGTGTTCAGGCGCTGGAACGGGCTGCCCAGGGAGGTGGTTGAGTCACTGTCCCTGGAGGTGTTCAAAAAACATTTAGATATAGTGTTGAGAGACATGGTTTAGTGGGGTTATTGGTGGTAGGTGGATGGTTGGACTGGATGATCCTGTAGGTCTTTTCCAACCTAGCTGATTCTATGATTCTGTGATTCTATGATAGAAGTTCAGCACCTAAGCAAATAGTTGAAAATAAGCTATCCTTAGAAAACAGTTCCTTAGAAGAATTTAGCAATCGCTTACAAATGATTAATACCATTGAAGAAGCTTGTGCATATAGAAAAACAGGCTAAATAAATTGCAATATCTACCAGAATCTGACCTGCTCTTTTTTTGGTATGGAAATCGTAAAGAATGTTTCTGACTACCAGCAGGATTGCATTTGCCTCCAATCAGTGAATACAACAGTGTCAAAGAAGGAGAAAGTATATACAAAATGTGTAACAAAAGCACCTTTATTCACCTAATTAATGGCGAAATCTCAACTCTACTTTAGTCTGTGCAAGTTTTGTCAATAACTTCAGAGAGGTGCGGGCTTTGCCTCGTCTGTGTGTGTAGTTCAAAATACCTAGGTTGCAGCCAATCATAAACACACTTCAGACAGACCCATTAACATTTTAACTTGTGGTAAAATACTTGAACTGCAGTTATTTTTTGTACTCATCTTCTGAATCCAATTCTGCAGCTCTTCTTTGGTCTTCAGTGCAGTTCTGTTTAACTTTTTGGCATACTGACAGCACTTTCCTAGCCCCATCTTAGTCCATCATTCCCGTGGTTGTGAGGTGACTGGATTGCTGCTGATAAGAGGAGTGGAAAATTCTGACAACGTTCTCAGGTTCATCAGTCACTCCTAAGAAGTTCCTGTCTTCTTTTTTGGGGAAACTCCTCTAAAGTCTAGTCTGAAAACTCACTCTTATCACTGTTGTTTTTTGTTTTTTTTTTCTCTGAGGTTTTAACTTTGCTTTTCAGTTTCTTTGCAAGTTTACACGTTGTTTTATAGAAAAACAGCATTTTGGCAAAAATAATCTGATCTTTCTTCCTCTCCTCATGCTGCAAGCAGTGCATGGAGTGTTGGTGTGACAGCTGCTGTGGCAATGTGTTACCCAAAAATATGGGGATCCAGCCTTCAGAAATCATTTATAATACAAGTTAGATGCATTTGTGAAACCTGACATATGTTTTTACCTATATATGGCCTCTGTGTGTGCATATCACTTGAACATGAAAATGTGCATCTCGTTTATTTGTGTTTTTTTTTTTTTTTGTATTGATATCTTTTCTTCATGAACATTATCTGACCCACTGCATGAGCTCTGAAAGTTAGACATACCTCAGTAACCAGGAAAATGCTGTCCACACCTTCTCCCTCTCCACCCAAACTGTAAGAAACAGCAAGTGTGTTGCATGCTCAGTTTACTGTGTTTTTCCATTCAGTTCTAATGTAGTAACAAGGGCAATACCTCCTACCTGCTGAGGAGGAGCTTTGTGAAATAAATGCAGCACATTTGATGCAGATTGCACCTTGAGACAAACCTCACTCCTTAGTCCAAAACCCACCATTCTCCATCCTTTGGTACCACCCATGGTGCCTCCACTCACAGTCCATAGAGCTCCCTCTGTGACAGCTTTCATCCCTAGGAAACAGAGGCATTTTTAATACCTAGTTGCGATCATCTAACTGCACTGTTTGAGGTTGTGACCTCTCATATCCCTACCCCCCATCTAACTCTTTTCTGTGGCCCTCACACAGCATATGTACTCCCTCAGCCATGCACATAATGTTTGCAGCTTCTGTATCTCAGGGTCCAAATGGCTCACTTTTTCAGCTGAGTTTCACAGTTTCCATTATGTGCTTACTTAGGTGTACCACTGACATGCACATAATGCTAGGTGCTCGTTGGGTAGGATCTGATCACAGCTGGTTTTTCTCCTTACTCACATTTTTTCTGTTCAGAATCTGGAAGTTTGGAGAGAGAGTTAGAAGGTACTCATAATGGCTTCCCCACTATCCCCGTAAAAAAAAAAAAAAGCAACATAACCACCTCACAAATAGCTGATGCTTAGTGTGATGGATTCAAAACAAAACAAAGCCACTCCACTTCTTCTTCCTCAAACACGTAAGAAAGATGGGTACAATGTAATTTACTCATACATGATTTTTATAATTACAAAAAATGCTAAGAACTTTTTATATATATTTAATAAGATTTGAAGTCTTAGGTTTTATCCGTTTATCATGTGAAGTTGTCAAAAATACCTCAGTTTACCCATCCATAAATTTAATAGAATTCTTCTTTGACTTAGGGAAAAGACTGTGTGATTAGAAATGATTATCTTATGTCTTTCAAGTAATAAAGTGTCTTCAGAAAATTTACCCAGTAAACTCAGGGTAGTATTATTAATAACAAAGATCTCTAACTATGTTTCTGTGTTTCTTTATGTAACAGTAAGATCCTGAATTCAAGCACAACCAGCAAGGAATTTATTATATAGGGCAGTAATGAACAAAACTAATTTTGTTTTTCCATTCAGGGTAACTATTTTAAAAGTAAAGTAATTAATAATATTTCTGTATACCTTTCTGATTCCTAGTGACGTAAATGTGACTCTTGTATCTCTGACTTTTTGATTTTATTCCACCAGAATTCCCTAACTGGAATAGCAGATATGGCATAGCTGTATACAGATACATTTGCTTCTGTATATTCTAACAAAATATAGCTTGAGGGTAAAAAGATTGAATGAGTTGGAAATAAGTATGCCTCACATAGCAGAGAGGTGTTCTCTGCTTTCCTCTTCTGAATCATAAGTCGTAAGTCTCACCAAACTTGGTCAGATTGTTTCTTTTCTCAGTTCTGAATATTGAGATTGGGTTCTGAACAATGCAGCCTCATCCCTCGCAGCATCTGATTTCATTTAGTATAATTAAGCCCAGAAAGTTACCACATTTGTCCTTACAATAGTCAGTCTTGAACGTACATTTACAGCTGTTGTCGGGAGAATTCTTATCTTGCTTTGCATTAGCAGACTGAAACGTATCTCCAAAATGTGTTAATTAAATTTGCAGGAATTATATAACTTGCAGAAAAAAGTTATAATTAAAAAATACATTAAAAAAAGTATTTATGTATCTAAAATAAATCTTTTCCCTGTGTACCGTGTAATCATATTTAAACAATGAAACAGGATAGCACTGTTCCTTTGAATCTGTCGATGCCTTTGATTTATTTGTAAGTATTTGTTTCAGAGTTACTACCATAGTTCAGTCTCTCTTGCTTAATCTCTTTAAGTTAATCCAACAAATACTGAGAATGTTGTGATGTGAACATCAACAATTTTTACACCTCCCATTGGTGTTAGGTTTGTTTAAATAAATCCCTTCCATCAGACAGATCTGTAAGACTGTGTATCTTTTGTAAAGGTAAAAATTAGTATTAGAATTGCGAAGTAGACACTGGAAGTTCGTAAGTACTTTATAATCATGTTATGATGCATTTCCTGCAGGGTTGATCCGGTGCCCCATGATGCTCCCAAACCTCCGGGGTATACTCGATTCGTCTGTATTTCTGATACTCACTCGAGAACTGATCCCATCCAAATGCCATATGGAGATGTGTTAATACATGCTGGTGATTTCACTGAGCTGGGACTTCCTAGTGAAGTAAAAAAATTCAACGAGTGGCTAGGTAGGTATTGAAATCTGTGTGGATTTGAAAGTAAATTTGTTTACTGAATGTATCTGCCCCTTCTGCCTCCCAGTAAAAACCACCACGCAGTCAGGAATGATGAATATTAATTTGTCTTAAATTTGAATGGCAATGAATCAGAAATTTGCACGAATGGCACGAATCAGAAATTTCTTTTTCTTTTTTTTTTTTTACAAGTTTTTTTTTTTTTTTTTTTGCATTTTTCCAACAGAGCAAATAAGATTTGTGAGACTATTCATCTGTTCTGCCTTCACACTCTCAAGTGTACATTAAGCAACTTTGTGGTGTTAGCAACAATTTCAGTCAGTAGGCCTTTAATGATTTACATAAAACCTCCTACATACATTGTTATGGCTTTGCTTCCCAGCAAAAAAAAAAAGTTGTTGTGACTGAAAACATTTGTCTGTTTAACCCCGGAGGCTCATCGTTTTTTTATCTGGGGCTCAGCTGCACCACAGTGATGAATTCCAAATAAAGCGAAACGTGTGCCCGTGGTTGCTGTCTTGGATGTAGCAGACCAGATGTAGATGCCTTCTGTAGGCAACTGCTGGCACTGGTAACTGAAATTCTGTTCCACTGGGCAAGAGAGTGGTGATTTACGTGTGCTTCTGCAGTGTTTTGTATATTCTAAAAAAATGTCAGTGAAAACTGGAAAGCATTGCACTGTATCCAGACAAAAACCCCAATTGGTATTGTTCAGGCAGCAGCGTAGATACTGTGACTTAGAATAAAAACAAAATCTTGCTTCTGATACCATTATCCAAAAAAAGGGTCACAGGACTTGGGAAGTGGAAGGATAGAGTTTAAGGGTAATGGATTTTAGTTTTTAGGTTGTTTTTCTTTCCTTTAGTTTATCTTTTGTGCATTTTCCCTGTCTTTTTTTTTTTTTTTGCTGCATGCTACAGTGTTCCTCACTAAGACCACACAAAACTGACAAACACACGTAGGCTGAGAACGAATGAAAAAAAAGGCAGGACTACACAATTTCAGCAAATATTTACCAGCAGAAAATCATCAGTTAAGGCTAATAAATATTTATTTCAGCTTGGAAACCCCATAACATACCCAGCATGAAGAAATTGCGTTGTTCTGTGGTCACTCAGTTAGGGGCAGCCTATGGAGGTATCATACTCTGCTGTAGTGCCCTCTGCTCTGTCTCTGTCCCCAAATGGCATGGGTCTGTTGTGCAACCAAAATATGAATCTTATTTTGTAGATCTCTACCACATAGTGTAATAATGCACTGATAATAGCATATGAAGATGATACCTACCATATGGTTATCCATTCTAAATAATACTTAGTTTATTTGTCTGCTAGTGTGGGAAGAAAAATGCCTTGGGACATCACTAGTGAGCAAAGACGGGGCTACGCACATTGCTCGCTGCGCAGTTTTTGTGTCCTTAGTTCTCCATCTGCCTCCCCGCCAGTCACAGCTGTAGAGTGTTCTGAAGAAGTCCTTAAGATGAAATCCTCTCAGTTTGGTTGGGAGATTTCCCAAGGCATTCCTATGATGGTCTCTTCATCATTTTTTGTTCCAAAAGAAGGCCTAATTTTCTGACTTTTCAAGGCATGCTTCCAATTTCATGGTAGTGTGTGGTTTGGGAAAAGGTGATCTTTGCGGTTTGAGGTATATTGTTGCCAGAGCCTCTATGGGACATGCATATTTAAAAAATAAAAGATTTTTTTTTTTTTTTAGTTTATTGGCAATTTGAAAAAAAAGAAGAAAATTTAGCTTTTTTTTTAAATTAATTAATAGAATAATAGTTTGGAGTCACTACGCAGGTTTCATATGGCTGGCACTAAAGGCTTTGTTTCAGTTAGACGTTGTAAATTTTTATAATTACACTCAATCAGATTTCAAAACAAAAGCATTAGCTTTTGTTTTGAAAGCTTATTTTGTTTTAAATGAACAACTTATGAATTAATAATCCATTGACTGTTTACAAAATCTGTAGTAAACGATAAAATGGTTAAAAGCATTCTCTTTGAGAGGCAGACTTTTCCAAACCTTTTGCTCGTTGTCTGTGTTGCTGTGAAAGGTGCTAATCTCTGACAGTTCAGATTTTTCTAGATGGTTTTGCAACTATAACTCCCACAGCCTGCCCAGCCTTATCCTTCTTCCTTGTCCGAACGTTTCTTGGTGTCTTGAGAAAGCAGTTGATGCATTGACCAGGACTTTTACTTCCAGCCTCATTCTTAACTGTTGCCATCAAAATTCCTAGTCCGTTCTTTCGTCCCATACCAGAGGACTGGCTTTCCCATTTGGTTATTTTGTTCTGTTTCAGATATGTGTCTTCTGCCATCAGTAGACTATAACCTATTTGTTCATGCCTTGATATAAAGAGTAGAACATTTGTTTGTTACGCGTTCCCTCAGCTTCCTGTAGGCAGTAGGTACACATCCTACTTCTGCTGTTATGTGAGCATTTATTCCTCCCTTATGGCATTCAGTTCTGTTACACCCCCTTGGGTCTCTGCCACTCTGGTCTATCAGCCTATTTCATCTTATCAGGAGGCCCTTTGGCAAGTTCAGATTTTATCTTTCTGCTCTACATAAAATTTCTGTGCCTTTTTGATGCAAAGTATATTTTACGTTAACATCATTAACTTCCATGGAGCTTATGGTTCTATCAAGCACATGCACAAGTGTTGTGCTAATAGAGGCACATTGGCTTGCTGAGTCATAGCCTAAAATATGTTCTCTCTTTTTTAGGCTAACCGTATGTGGGTACACAGGAAGGCCAGATGATATATCTCTGCAGCCCATGATTGCCTTTGTCTGGCCCTCAGTCCCCTATTTTAAACTTTTAATCCTCTCACTGCTACAGCCTCCACATTTCTTTGCAGTTCTTCTTAGTAATCAGTTGTTTACTTTCCCTGTTCGTTTGTTTTTTTTTTTTCTTTTTTTTTTTTTTTTTCTGAAGACTTCTCCCTTTTTCTTGGGAAGTGATTTGAGGTTTTACCAGTACTAGATTGATGCTGAGCTCCAAGGAAGAGGTAAAAGTCTGGTGATAACTGGACGTGCATATTTTCTCAGCTTTCTCTGATAGGCAGTCCAAGGACTTCCTGAACCACAACATTAAATACACAATGTGTATATTTAATAGACGTATGTAGATTTTTCTTCTCTGAGTTTTTAAAATGCCTCTTGGATTTGTGCAAATTTTTACCACAGATGCAGTCTTGTGGCAGTGTTCCGCAATGTAACTATGTGAAGAACTTTCTGAATTTTGAATTTACCATTGACTAGTTTCATTTGGTATTTCCTAATACTAGAAGAGGCACGTGAACAATTCCATTCTTCATTCTGCTCCAGAATTTATAGGCTCTTCCCTTTTAATATTTTTCAGGCTGCAGGCCATTTAGAAGACCTTACATGCCTTTGATCATCTTTGTCTTTCTTTGTACCTCTGTTTGTTCTTTATCATTTTAAAAGGTGGAGGAACTAGAACTGCATGTGCTCTGAATACTCCACAGATTTATACTCCAGCATAATGAAATTTCCTATTTTGTTCTCTTTTTCTTTCTAATATTGGGGATTATTGTTTTTATTTTTGACAATGACTGAACAATGAGATTGCACTTTCATAAAATTGTCTATTATAACTCTGTGAACTCTTTCCTGAACAGCAACATCAAGTTCAGAATCCATAGCTGTTTTCTACAGTTCGGATACTTTTTCCAGCAGTTATATTATTCTGCATAAATTTCTGTTCCATTTCATCTGTGCTATTATTGCCCAATCATGCAGTACCGTGATGTATTTTTGTAAGTCAGATTTCCATTTTGCTACTTTTATTCAGGGTAGCTTAGAAAAAGAAGGGGAAAGGCTATGAATAGTCAGTTTACAGAGTTTGCCAGTGGTGCTAATGAGGTCATTTCCTTCCCCTCTTTTTCCTGAACTGGCTTTTCTCCTCTTTTTATGGTTCTCCTTTTCCTTTTGCTACGTAGTTTCTTTTCCGACTGTATTTTTCTTCCAGATTTGTAAATCCAGTTATTGCAGATCAGAAAAAAAGGAAGAACAAAGCATGTATTGTGGTAGGTGCAGATGGGAGGCCATGGGGGCAGTGAAACTTTGTAGTGACATTATAAGAACGGATTGTGTGACAGTTTTGGACATACACTGGTTTTCCAGTATGTCCAGGGGATTTTAGTGGCATCACTTTAAACAGATGAAAATGATTCAGGGGAATTGTTATAAATACACATTAGTGTGTAATCAAGGCTAGATAAGGTGGATTATGTTGTAAGGGACGTCATGCTTCATATGCACTGCAGCTATCCTTGTAGTCAGATATTTCATTATTTTTGTTACTTAATCTCAACCTGCATATAAATCAAATGTGCTGTGGGACAAACACAAAGACAAGCTTTCCTGCACTCATCAAATAATGAGTCCAAAACCATTTCTATTTTGTGTGTCCCATATTGTTGGCACTGGAAATTGCCTGCTTGGTTCAGTTGCTCTTGCAATTCACTTTGTTAGAGTCTGTAATATCATTTCCAAATTTTGTACGCTCCAGGACCTGCTGTCACTTTGAGCTTGTGGGTAAGTTTCCTGGAAATGTAACTAAATAGCCAATCTGTGGTATATGCTACAAACATACTTTCATATTCTCTCTGAGAATTATCTGCTGTACTTGGATTGAAAAGCTTTCTTAAACTAACACATTTTATTATATTCATTGTTTCAGTGTGTTTGCTTGAGATTTTCCAAGGTCAGAAACACTCTTCTTATTTGAAATTCAAGTTTAAGCTGAACTTGAAATAAAAAAAAGTAGAAGGTGGCTTTGCATTGTAGTGGAAAACAGTAATTAGCTCTTCAGACTATTTTCCTGACAATATTAATCTTACTTGTGTATCATACACACAGACACAGAAAAATTGATTAAATTATTTGACATGCACTGCCCAGGAACAGACCTGGGCAGACTCAGTTCAAAAGATAACATTTTTCTTTTAGACCGAAAAAGTGTTTTAAAGATAAAATGCCTGCCCAGATTTAGTAACTAGCACTAGTGGAATTGCCTGTTTCTAGTATTACACTGAAGAACAAAGTCAGCTAATTTTGTTCAGTAAACATCATCCCTCTTTTAAAATTCTTAGTAAAAGAAATTCAAAAAAGCTTAAAACACTAGGCTAAATTTTACTTCTGGTCTAGTGCTAGGTCTTGTGAAATGGTGGTGGTTATTTACCTTCCTCTCTTAACAGGTATCTTGTATTTTTAGGTTCAATAATACTCACATTTAAAGCAGATTAAAATTGTGTTGAAGAAGAAAGAAAATCAGCTTCAGAGCAGCAAAAGAAATTAGAATTTATAAATTGTAGTCATGCCATTTTGACCATCGGTAATTACACTATTTTTATGTTAATGTAGAAACCCCTTGAAAGAAGTATTTAAGCACAAATTATCTATTTACAAAAGAATGGCTTTGGAAATGCAGTGAAAAACATTGAGCTGTGTAGGGATTTAGAACAGATGTCATTTTTAAAAGGCTGGGCATACTAAAAAAAGTGTTGGTTTTTATTGCATTTTTTAAATGTATGATGTCTCAGATGCATTTGTACATCGAAGGTTCCAACAGTGTGGCACAGAAAAATGCACTGCAACACATTCTTCCAGGATACCTCTCGAGTTCTGAGGATTTCCAGAACTTGAGATATATCCTGAAGACCTCTGAACATTAGGCTGGGAAGTAGGAATCTCATGAAATATTGAAACTACACTCCTTTATTGGGAAGACGTGCCAGAACAGCTGTTTTCCAGATCTGCTCCTCATGCTAGTGATGAGAAGCCGCAGGAGCCCTAGGAATGGTAGATGCTGAAGGATTTTCCTTCATTCCCTCTTTCCAAACACATACATGCTTTGGGGCTTATTTTGCACTTTGTACGTACATTAAGTTTTCTGCTTTTCACCAATGGAGTGGAAAGTAGTCAGCCTTCAAGATTCTGAGCCTTGGGGTGGCTCGTGTAAAAATCTCCCATGGTTTTCATAAATACTGAGATGTCTGACTCCCAGTTTAAGCAAGGGAGTAAAATTACTCAGTCTTATTCTGGACTAGCAGACCAGTGTGCCTTCAGGAGGGCAGTGAGACCCAGAAGTGCATAGAGCAGCCAGAGAAGTGAAAGATCTGGAATATAATTCTGCAAACTCTGATTGCCTCTGACTGAGATGTCTGAAAGAGCCCAAGGAAGGCAGGCAACCAAATTTGACTTAGTCCTCTTTCAGATTTGACAGCCTCTTCATCGTTCCCCCTTGTAAAATTGTGAGAATGACGCTTGATCCACCTACTACATGAATGTGTTGGAGGATTAATTATTCTCAGTTCAGCACTTGGAACACCTATTGCAAAGCACTGTACACAAACATTAGATGCTGTTATTAGTGTTGTGCACCTCATCCAGTGATGCGACACACGGCTCCTCGTAGTCTTCCCTTGCAGAAGGCGACAACTGGGAAATAGTGAAAGCACCTCTGTGGGATCTGAAGATCCGAGCAGGAATCTATATCAGTGTGCAGAGAGATCTATGCAGGAAGTTTAAAGTATTCTTTTATTGTTATTTTTTAATGTAGTTCTCTATTACCTTTGCATGTATTGTCCCCAGATACATTTTGTATAGCAGAACTAGAATATTCTGAAAGGCTTAAAAACGCAGAAAGGTATACTGTTTAAACTAAACTTCCTCAGGAAATAGAAAAAGAAAAAAAAACAATTTATGAAAATGAATGCCACGATTTTGTGAATTCTCAAACCATCAATTGCCATAAAGTAAGGGAGCATATCAAAGAAAGGTTCAGCTTGGGCAAACCTTGCAGTTGTACAATTATCTCTGTGTTACTGACCACTAGTGGACAGAAGGTGCAGAGTGACACAATGTTTTGACCTGACTCACTGCAGCTACTCTCAGTGCCTAGTTAACAGCGTGCATGGGCTTGGTTCTGCGTAATTGCTAGGCTAAAAGAAAGCCACATTTCCGTTAGAAGTAATTTTGGCCAATTATTACTGTGTGTGTGTGTGTGTGTATAAGGTACAATTTATCAAAGAATATAAGTTGGACTATTATCCAATTTTTATAGTTATATTGCCTTTATCTACTGTTTAAAGAAATCCTGGTTTGCAAATGTGAGCAACATTGTATGTGTTTGTTGTTTTAATGCTTGATATAATTACTGGCTTTTACAATGCAAGAATGTCTTGATCTAGCAGGTTATAGATGACTTAGGAAGGAGTGTTCATTTACAATGTTATTCCAGATTACACATCATACAATAAGTATGTTAATGTGAATTTCCCAGACATCAGCCCCAGTGTTTAAACACAGAACTGTCAAAGAGATGCTAAAAAAGCAATCTGAGACAGTTATGCAGTCTTTTTACTATATCACTCACTGCTGTATTCTAAAAGGTTGAAATGAGAGGGAGAAAGCATTAAGTGGGCACTTACATGATTGCCACTGCTTTTAATGAATACTAAAAATTCTGCTCAGTACAATACTGTGAGAGAAGCAAAGCACATCTGCTGTACAAGTTTGCTTTTTATCTCTTGAAGTTGCAAGTTGGTAACAATTGTAAGCAACAAAGGAAATCACGTTGGTAAAGATGCCTAACCTCTTAGTGCAAGGGGAGCCTGGAGTATAAACATCCTGCATTTACTTTTGAATTATTTGCAGTGTTTATCTAATATAAGAAGAGGAAGGCTTGCTGATAGAATGGAATGAACCTCTGAGTACACAAAATTCTACTTCAAATGAACTCAGATGTGGAGAGATGGCAAACAAAGGCACATTGTTCAGCGCTTTGCAATATGCAGTTTGTAGTTCAAGTGACAGTCCCCCAGCATTTCAAATTATTCGGTAAAAATTATGTTCACCATAAAAAGGACCTGCTGTAGTTTACAAGTTAAGAATTGCTGTAATAATTTTGTAATTGGTGCATAAAAACACAAAAAATTAGATGTGCAGTTGATTTTCTTAATTAGTAATTTGCAGTAATGAAAGGAATAAACAAAGATGTTACCAGCTAAACAAGTATATAGGTATATTCTCATTCACATTATATTACCAGAGCTATTCTCAAATTCTTGTATTAAGCAGACAAAGGCTAAGAAACTTTCTGGGGAGGGCTTGCCGCAACTGACAGAAACCCTGTTTATCTAGTTAAGAAGCTGCCAAGGTGATGCCATCTTTTGGCTACATATAAGTGAAGTATGATATCCCAGGCTTTTCAATAGTAAAAAAAAAAAACCCCAGCGAATAATAAATTAAAAGGACTGCTCCAAAAGTAATGCTTCCTATTTTATTACATTGGCCCACGGTGTCAGAGGCAGGTGGATATTGGTGGTATGGCAGTAGAGGCTGAACCTTCCCACCAATATTCCATTACATTCTGTTGCCATGTGACAGATGGCAGCAGAGGGGCAGTCTTCCAAACATGGAAGTGCATACGAAGCGAAGGTGTGTCACTGAGTTCCTTCACGTGGAAAAATGGCACCCACTGACATTCATCCACACTTGCTGAATGTTAATGGAGACCAAACAATGGATGCGAGCACAGTGAGGCAGTGGTGATGCGTTTCAGCAGTGACAACAGCATTGTGAAAGTCAAGCCGTGTTCCAGATAACCATGCAGATTTTTATGAGCATGGCATGGCTTCTCTTTTTCATCGGTGCTGAAAATGCACAGTTAATGGTGGTGGCCACTGTTGAAAAATAGTGTTTTGTAGTTGAGATTTTGCTCTATCAAACAGTGTTATTGTGCTCTTTGTATCTGATATATTTTCCATGAAAATAAATAGGAAGTATTGCTTTTGGAGCGACATATGTACATTAATTCAGGAGATTTGGGACAGATTTTTTTTGTGTGATGAGTTGCTCTGGGAGTAGAACCACTGCTGCCTGGCTTCTTAGATTTTCTCTTGCAGACCTTCTGCGGGACCTTAGGCATCTCGTAAGAGCTGTCATCCTTTTGAAGCCTCTCAGATTGTACATGAGTCTTATTAGGCACTTACTTCTAGGAAACTCAAGGGAACATAATTATTCTTGAGGTCTCTACTCCTCTGCCTATTGTAGTAAATGACTTTTAAATCTGTTGGGTATTTGTAAAGGGATATTGAGAAACAAAGGTACGGAATTGTAAGATACAGTGCTTTTGTATTGGTAAAAGGGTAAGAAAAATATACCCTTTTCTAAAACTGCTAAATTAAGTGCAAGAGGATGTGACTCTGGCATTTTTCTGCATACAAAGGAAAATTGCAAAAAAAAAAAAAAAAGGAGAGGGAAAAATGAGGCAGAAGAGATGAAGAATCATGTAGCAGAGAAGGGAAAGGAAAGAAAAAAAATCTATTAACCTATGTTAAGATAGTGGCTGAAAGAATGGATCATTGCTTGGAGCCCCATTCCAAATTGGCAGAAGGCAAATACTGGATGTGTCCTGAAAGAGAAAGCCCTGAAACCCAGGACTGAATTGGAGCCAGTGTGTTTCTGACAGAATTTTGATGTCTAAGCATTTCTGATGATTCCAAATTCAAATAGGATGAAGTGGCTAAAGATTGATTACGGGGAAATATACTCTCTTATTTCTCACAACTTAGGCATTCCAGGAGAGGAAAAATTATTTTGGAAAAAAAAAAAAAGTGAAATTTTGCTTAGAAGTGTAATTTTTATTCACCCCAAAATATTTTTAAATGACATTTTGTTTCATTTTGTTTCCTTGGTAATGTCAGAACCATAACATGAATTTCCAAATATATCCCATTCCGTCCAAGCGGTATTTTAATGATTTTAATACAGAAAACTGTTTAGGTAAAATTCTCCAACCAGTCTAGTTGTATTTCCTCTCCAGGCTGTGGAGCTATTTTAGCAGAAGCTTTTCAGGTGCAAAGAACTTGGGAATCCAAGGTCTTTGGCAAAATCACTTGTCTTGATTTGACTGATCAAAATAAGAAATCATGAAAAAATACAAAATTTTCCCCAAATTCATAACTTTTTTTTTTTTTGAAAAAGCATCTTTGACTCCCATAGCATATGTTCTTGCATGTGTTTTTTGGCACTCCTGAAGGGCAGATCTATTTCTTACATGCTTGCTGCCTTGTTTTACAGGGGAATTAATTTTCATAGAATCATAGAATGGCCTGCATTGAAAAGGACCTCAAAGATCATCGAGTCTCAACCCCCCTGCTAAGTGCAGGGTCGTCAACCACTAGACCAGGCTGCCCAGAGCCACATCCAGCTTGGCCTTGAATGCCTCCAGGGACAGGGCATCCACAACCTTCCTGGGCAACCTGTTCCAGTGCGTCACCACCCTCTGTGCGAAAAACTTCCTTCTAATATCTAACCTAAATCTCCCCTGTCTTAGCTTAAAACCATTCCCCCTTGTCCTATCGCTATCTACCCTCACAAACAATCGATCCCCTTCCTGTTTATATGCTCCCTTCAAGTATTGGAAGGCCTCAATGAGGTCTCCCCGGAGCCTTCTCTTCTCCAAACTAAACAAGCCCAGTTCCCTCAACCTTTCCTCATAGGACAGGTGCTCCAGCCCTCTGATCATCTTGGTCACCCTCCTCTGAACTCTTTCCAAGAGCTCCACATCTTTCTTGTGCTGGGGGCCCCAGGCCTGGACACAGTACTCCAGATGGGGCCTCACAGGAGCCGAGTAGAGGGGGACCACCACCTCCCTCTCCCTGCTGACCACTCCTCTTTTAATGCAGCCCAGAACATAGTTGGCCCTGCGGGCCACCAGCGCACACTGCTGGCTCATGTCCAGCTTCTCGTCCACCAGGACCCCCAAGTCCCTCTCCGCAGAGCTGCTTTCAAGTACTTCTTCCCCCAGGTTGTATAAATACCTGGGATTGCCCTGGCCCAAGTGCAGCACCCTGCATTTGGCCTTGTTGAACCTCATTAGGTTCTCGTGGGCCCACTTCTCCAGCCTGTCCAGGTCCCTCCGGATGGCTTCCCTTGAATTTTGTCCTGGATATGTTTGCAGAACTCCTGTGACAACCTTAAGTTTTCTTTGTATGCGTAGAGTTCCTGTATTAAAACAAAGTTTGCTACCTGCCCACAAGCAAAGCCGTGTGCTAGCATCAAATGTTAATTGGCTATCGGTCAAGTATTTAGTCCTACTCATCTACAAAATGGATAATGCGAGAAACTTATATGGAAATTAATGGAATATACTTCGTAGTCCTGTTAAATTGCTTGTTTACCATAGATTTGTTCCATTAGAATCACAACATGGAATGAGTGTTTAATTTCTTTCAGCATTGCAGGCTCTTTAAAATTCTCATTCGTTTTCCGGTGTAGACTTACAGAGATCATCTGACCTCTGGAGATCATCCTTCACAGCAGCCCTTATTATTCAGAAAGGGTCCCATGGTTATAAAAGTGGGAGCTCTGCTTTCAGCTCCTGCTATACAGAAATTGATGATGGGATGCACCACTCCCACCTGAGCTGCCAACCCCCTCACTGGAAGGATTAAGGAGGTGCCACTGGGGCCCCATCTCCTTCACCATTACCCCAGGGCTCTTAGTCCACCCTGTATACATTCAGGGCCACTCTGATGGTATCACTGGTGGCCATGTGGCTGAGTGGTAGGAACTTGCTATTTAGTGTGTTACTGTTTTGGAAATAAAAAGGAAAAACAAAAGGAAAAAAACGAAAACAGTAAATGAAGATGCTAGCCACTGCCTTTAGAAAGGCTTATTTTCAAGGAATTTGTAAAAGAATGACAAAGGGAACCCTCTGCACTGGATACTTTGTAGCTACTACTGTCTTAGCTAGGAATCCTTCTTGCCAAAGCCATGAAAGCTTTCACAAGTGTGAATGCAACATTCTTAGCTCAGCTTGTTGAACAAGGGACAGAAAGTGTGCCTGAAGTTATTCATATCCATCTTGCCATTAGTACCCACTACGAGGTGCAGGATAAAGTGGTCAGCCTGGAAGTATCTGAATTATCTCTATTCGAGAGCTGGTGACACAAAAATTATAGATGGAAAAGTGGTTGTTGTCAAGCTATGTGCACATGTAAAAATTCCAGGCTGCTGTGCTGTGTACTCTTGGAAAGGTCTTGGTCCCAGCCAGAGTCCAAGCCAGAGCTATAGAGTGTGCCATAGTCTGTGCCTAGGGTTGGAAAACCATGTGTTTGCATTGGAAGGATGTACTAGAATAAGAAAATACAAAACTATTTAAATAACAAAATACAGTGAGGAAGAGTATTATGCTAGTAGATCAGAAGCAGGAAAGAAAGTTGCTGTTCTAAGGTAGTTTTCAGGTAAATGTCAGATATTGATAGCGCTTGGTGGTTTTTAAGGCTGTAGAAGGCACTCAAAACATTAACAACTTTTCAGGATTGTATTGACACACCATATTAGATTGTGTTTCTACTACAGTAAGATGGTAGTGGTACCTTTGAGGTTAATGGTAGGATTGTGCCTTTAGTGCACTTGCGTATAGTATTCAGTGCTGACTTTTGTGTGTGGACTAACTGTGAGCATTGGTAAGTATTCATCATACTGGAAGCAGGGAGAGCAGGAAATGTATATTATCAATACTGTGGCCTGAGAGCTGAGGGTCTTATATATCTAATGCATACAGTTCATGACACCAGTGCCCAGCCAAGAGCAAGGTTTCAAAGATTTCCTTGTAAGGTTAACTTTGTACTCTAAGACTGCCTGGTGTAAAAAGTGAAGCATGTTTGTAAGTCTTCTGAGGATAAAACTGAAACAAAATACTGTTCAGTTTATGTGTAAGCAGCAAAAATTGCCTCTGTGTGTTAGACAGAGGGTAGAGAGAGCTAGTGGAGACAAAGGAGGGAAATTGGTTTAGCAAGTGTTGCTGCCTGGTATGGAATGAAGGAAAAGAAAGAAAAAAACCTGAGCTGCAAACTCATCAAAAACAGAGTTGTTAATTGAAAAGCCGACAGACCTGTAACTACAACAGTGCTGCTGGCCGCCACTATAATAAATGTAACTGTACATTTAGAGTAATTTGCTAATTTGCCTATGTAACACCCACAGACAGCAACATGACATAAATACATTAGTGGAAGCAACAACTATAACCAGCTCATACAGGTTCTTGGCTGCTAGATGGATGGATCAGATGAGCTGGAAAAGATTTACAAAACAAAATAGAAATGGAATTGTTAACAATGTTGTGGCATACAGGATTTCTTTTTTTTTTTCCCTTATTTTCCTCAGAATGCTTTAAGTCCTGTAGATGTCCATATGTATTGCAGCATGTAAATTACATTTTAAACTTGCTTGTGTATGTGTACACACACCCAGAAAACTTGTGGAAGTGGAGTACACATCTGCAAAACGTGAAGCATTTCAGAAACAAAAATTACAGTATTTACATTTCACAAAATCTTTCACATAAATAATTGAATCTGTGTGTAATAATTAATACCTGAACAGAGTTTCTGTTTGTACATTTTCTAAAAGCACATATGTATTGGATCCACAGGTGGGATTGTGAGATCAATTTTCCTAATACAGATGTCAGAAATGCCCAAAATCTATGTGAAAGAGTCATGCAGCTATTTTAATTCAGAAGACACTGAGTTCAGCCATGTGTATACTCCTCTGGGCTAGGGCTTTCTGCTCTCTCTCCTCTTTCTGGAGCTCTGAATCCCACTGTTGGATTTTATCTTTCATCCTACTGATGCCAACTCCTGCCACTGTGTATGGACTAGTGACTTACATTGTCTAAACATCCTATCTCTGGGTTAGGCTAAGGACCATCACTAAAGGTGAACATAATGCTAGAAACAGTATGTTTTTTAATTCAAAATGACAAGATTGCTACTGTGCCATGTGCGTTTTCTCTCAAATGCACATTGAAGGTTTCTGCTGAGTGTTTTGGGACCAGTGATCCCTGCTTTATGAGCAGAGTCCAGCTGATAAGCAAAGTGGAGTCAGGTGGAAGGGTTCTGTTGCAGTATTGCTCTCAGGAGAACACACGTGTGTGGGCATATGTACTCTTGCCTTCAGCAGAAGGTTGCTGTTAGGTTTTTCACTAACTATGGGTTGTAAAATATTCTCAAACATGAGTCATTTTAAATTATAGTCCATGGATCCAAGGAAGTCAGTGAGAAAATAGAGCAGAGAAAAGCTAGGTATCACTGGGGGATGTGGAGTTCTGACAGCGAATCCCAAGGCCTGTCTTGTTTGAAGTCTTGGTCTTCATATCGGGGCAGGGAGGGCAGCAGACCCAGGGGTGATCCAAGCCTTGAGTCAGTGAGACTTTGTCAGTGCAAGCTGGCAATGACCGCAGGGCTAGGGAATGAGAGCTGGGATTATATATTGAGCATTGTGGCCGGTTTCCTTTGAACCCTAATTTCTGTCACTGAGTTGTCATCGCTGTCACAGTAAGTGATACTTGCAATGCAAATGGCAATTAAATAGAAGTAAATACTAGAGCAGGAGTCTGCAGACTGTTATTTAAGGTTGATGAGTTGAAAGTAGTTTCAACACAATAATGCTAAGCAAGCTAAATCGTACTGTGCCCTGAAGAAGACAGCAATGTCATTTACCCGAAATCACCAGGAATTATAGTAACACTGAGTAGGAATGTGCTCAATTGTTTTGACTATGTGAGGCTGTTATAGGAATCGATAATAGTTTGTGAGTCTGCCTATTTTCTTTGATCGGATTTTCCATAAAACAAGTAATTTGTTTGTTTTTCACTGTTTTAGGTAGCCTGCCCTATGAATACAAGATTGTGATAGCAGGAAATCATGAATTGACCTTTGACCAGGAATTCATGGCTGACTTAATCAAGCAGGACTTTTACTATTTCCCCTCTGTTTCTAAGCTGAAGCCAGAGAGCTATGAAAATGTACAGTCTCTTCTAACAAACTGCATCTATCTTCAAGACTCTGAAGTGACCGTGAGGGGATTCAGAATATATGGCTCCCCTTGGTAAGCAGGTTTTACAGCATACATTAAAAAATACTGTTGATTGCTATTGCATCAGCCATTTTGTATGCATTCAGCCATATTTGGATTGCTGTGTTAGGAAGAAAAGTAGTACTTGATTTGATAAAGTTTTATATATTGTCTTGTAATGAATCACTCTTGTGACAAATTATATGCTTGTATAGAATGGGTATTGTTAATAAAAAAATGATGGGGGAAAGATAGAGTGCTTCTCTAGACTCTTACCCAGGAGCAGTTCTTTAATATAGTCCTTGTAGGTTTTTTTCTGTCATAAAGTATGTTTTCAACACTTAGTAAGTTTATATAATTACAGGTTAATTTTATTGCAAGGATAGATTCTTTTGACAGTTTCTGTCCGACAGATGATATTTAAGGTTCATTAGTGTATACAGTAGTCATTTAACGCAGCAAACTTGTTTCAGTATTTGTTCAGGCTTTTTTTTTTTTTTCCCTTTGCATCCCTCAGAAGCCTGCTTTCCGTTATACAGTGGTAGCTTTCCTCGAGGTATAGCTGAGCTTCTAAATTAAAATCAACAAATCAGTGGCAACATAGTATTTCATGGGTTTTCCTGTGCTGTGTAGAGTGAACACTTAAAACTCCTTTAAGTATTGGAGACAGATAGGCCTTGGCTTCCTGACCTCCACCTTTAACCTCTCATGTACTTCTTCTGTATCACTGACATTACATTACGATGTTATTTCTGCTAATAAGATAATAAATTAGGTCTTTTATGAGCATTCAGTACACATTTCAAAAAAGTTAAAATCTATTTTAAAAGACTTGTTTTTAAGGAAATATGTTATTCTTCCTTTAAAATCACATCAGGCTGGAATATAGCAAACAAGTTGTCAGACCTGATGCATATACCCCAATGTGAATTTTCAGTGTGAATAAACTGTGAAATCTTCTGGATTTTTTTTTAATGAAAATTGGCATTTTCCCATTTGGTTACTTGAGATGGGTATTAATTTTCTCCAAGCTTATTATTCTGCATTTTTCTGTATTAAATAGCTTCCCTCTTAACTGCACCCTTCTCTCTTCCTCTTAGATCTCCAGATCTTTCTGTTGTTGGTTGTTTTTTTGTTTTATTCAACCTACCCACCTGCTGTGTTGTAGTTCATATCTTCTTGTGTCTACCGTGTATTCAATCAATATACAGTTTACTTAATTTTCCAAATTACTAGGGAAGATACTAGATTGTATAATTCCCAATATTAACTTCTGAGAAATGCCACTTGGCATCTCTTCCCATTTTGATGTTCAACTGTAAATACTGTAATTATGCTCTGTTTACAATATGTCTGGCAACTTCATATCTTCATTGCAATATTCATAACCAGGCACCATATTTCTAATGTCAGTAATAATTTTCCAGGCAGTAAAGTACCAAAGTCTCATTAAAGTCTAGATAAATTAAATTAAAGCAAAATACTATCTGTAAAGTAGCACTAAGTATAGGCAAAAAGAAACCATTTGAACTTTCTGGGTTTGATTAGGTCTGTAAAAATCTGTTGAGAAAACTTTTTTCCACCCACCAAACCATAAATGTTTCTGTAAAATATGGTCTGTTGCTTTCCCTTTGTGCATTTATCCTGTGATTTTGCACACATTTTCTAGGCTGTCTGGCATGACCCATTGTTCTTGAAAAAGATTGCTTTTCATTTTTTCATGCATTCATTTAGATTTACTGTCATCCTTATTTTTCCAATTCTGTGGTGCTTTGGGTTATATCTTAGCTTCTGTAGTACGTTTCACAGTGCTGCTAACTCATTTCCCACCCTGTTACGGTCCCAGAAGGTAAGTGTTGTAGAGTTCTTTGAAGATCTTCACTTACATCATATGAGAGTAAGTCTTGGTGATGAAACCTAGGCTGGCAAAGCTTTTTTAACAAAAAGACCTGGTGCCCACAGCGTTGTGAATGTGTATCTTACAAAGAGACATTACATTGTCCGCAGTATTATAAAGATTGAAGATGCCTCCCAAAAGCTGACGAGTGTAGTGGGAATCCACTGATTTCCTTTCCTGCCTGCTAATTCTGCCTGTGGTCTATGGAGAAAGTCTGTGGAACTGGGATGATGCTTGATTCTGCCTTTGCATATCCCATGTTGTCTGGTTTCCATAGGGTTGACTGTCTCTCTTTACCCCTCTTGACTGACAAAATGTTTTCTCTTTTTGCAATGTTAAGCCTTCCTGCACCAGCTCTGTTGAATTAGGCCTGAGATTATGCTCATGTGGTTCCAGCCAAACTGTTCTTTTTTTGTTTGTTACCATAGAATGCTGAGTGAAGTTTCCCCATTAAGTGATGTCATATCCAGTGAAAATGGCAGCAATAACAATAAGAAATTGCTCTACATCATTCTGTCAGAAGGACACATAGAAGAAAACTTGGTAGAAGTAACCGAGCTCCATCAGCAGGGCCACTGGTCAGAAAACTTAGGAAGAGAAACAGCTGTTGTGTGTGTCTGTCTGCCTGTCTGCTAAATTGAAGGCTGCGTACAAGTCTATGCCTAATGAGCATTACTGTTCTTCAGCATTTCTTTTTGTTTCTGTACCTCATTTGCCCAGAAAAGAAAGGTGTTTTCATAGTCTCTCTGGGAAATTAATCTTTGTGCATCACAATAATGATAAAAACTTAAAAGTGCAGAACATTGGTGAACTTTTTGTGGTGAATCTTTTATTGCCTTTACATCATGAAGCCAGTCCTTTATAAAAAGCTTACAAATCTAGTAAAGACTTCAAAATTTAGAGTTCTTAAGCCTCTCTGAGCTCAATAAGGCGGCTAAGTTTCATGCAGTTGCTTGCTCAGTATCCTAAAATGTTTTCTTTTCCATCCTTGGAAGTATGCATATAGCTTTTCTTAGTGGATTTGTTTAATTGGAGAACTCCCAATTAGAGTTTCTGTTTGTTGTACATGCATAACTCTAATTAGAAGGTGAGCTATGTAAAAATTGGGGCCCCAGATCCTCCCTTTCTGTTTCTGTTTATAGCCCTAACCCTCTGTCTTAATTTACCCTGTGTAAAAATAAATGAAAGCTACAGATATCCCTCCTTTATGAAAAAGGCTGATCAGTGTTTGTAAAGTACTTTGAGAACCCTGGAATAAGGTCTGAGTGAATGCCAATCGGCATTAATTCAGTGTGTTTACCTGTAGCCATCTGTGTTTTTATATGTGACCTGTAGAGAATTAGATTATATTTCTGGTTAAGATGTTTTAGTAGCAGAGTAAACCATGAAAGCTTGATTGGTTTGTATAACATGAAAACCTCTAAGGCCTTTTAAGTAGGTACCATTTGTGTGTAGTTAAATATTTTCAATAGCACTTGGATATTTTGACCTCTACTATTATTTAAAACTCAGTGGTTATTTTTAATTGCAGAGAAGAAATGGGACACTGTCTTGTCTCAGAAACCAATGCTATAACTCTCCTGGGCTTCAGGGGCAAGATTTCAGTGCCAGGTTGAACCTCTACTCAATAACAAAAATTTAACTGCCTTAAACATTAATTACATTGGTAGTATAATCAGGCAGGGAGCAGCCATTTTGTTATGCCAGCTGCCAAGTACAAAAGCTTCTGTTTAAAAATTGGTATTTGCAGCACAAGAGTATCTTGGACCAGGGGACTATCAGTAAATATGATGAGGGCGAGGAGCATAATGACTTAGATACTTCATGAGAAACTTGAGAATACCAAGATTTTAAACGTATCCAGAGAATCTTGAGTTTTAAGAGTTTTCTGTGGCTGTGTTTGGCCAAGGAGGCTGGTGAGCTTGACAGTGCACCACGTGCTATTGGTTCCTGTATCTGGATGGGCAAAGCATGAAGCCACTTGCCAGAGAGGTTTAATTTATTTTTTAGTAATGTGTAAAATCATAATGTATAGATACCACTGCCAGCAAGCAGGAACAACAGGGAGGTGGCAGAGTGCCCATGCTCAGGTGTTTTCAAGACTTAACACAACAGTCATGGCTGACGCTATCTAGTGACAGTTACTGCCTTTCTTGGAGTGGTAGGTTGGGCTGAAAACTTACAAAGATTCCTTTTGAGCAATGTTGCTGTGATTGTAAATCCTGCTGTGGAGCTAGAGTGAGATATGAGTGTTGATACCCGAAACGAACAGGTATTAAAATGTCCTTAATGCTAGGGAGCTTTTCTGTTGAGATCAAACTGTCAACAAGCAGTGGACAGTCCAGACAGGTGGTTTGAAAGTCAGGAAGCCAGAATAACACTGTAAGTTTGCATTTGTAGCAGAAGTTCTTTGCTGTGTCATCAGACTGGGTGTTATCTGCATGAGGATATCATGCACGGATATGGGTGTTGGCAGCCCTGCCCGTGGCAGGGGGGTTGGAGCATGATGATCCTTGAGGTCCCTTCCAACCCAAGCCATTCTATGATTCTATGAAATTAATCAATGATTAGTGAGCATTATAGGTCTTCAGCTTTCCGCTATAGTTCCTTTCCTCCACAATGTACACTAAAACATACTATTATTGCAAAGGTAAGAGTGTTAGCTGCACCTAGAATTAAGATAGAATCCACTTGTGCCTGTGTACTGCTAACAGTTTTAATTAGTCAAACACTGTGTTTGTACAAGATTTGTTCAGTGCTCAAAATGTGTTATGCTTGCCGAATGAGGCAACTATGTATTCTATGCTCATTATTTAATAACACAATGTAAGAATAAATAATTGTAAAGGTGCACGTATGTTTTTGTATTGTCATGAGAGCACCTTGCCAAGTTTCATACTTGCAGGTGTGATCCTGAGCATTGCCACATCTGCTTCTCTGTTGCACAGGGTTCTGGTAATACCACGCTGAAGCGTGGCTGGAGCTTAACAGGCTCTGCTGTACTATGTTGTTTCTATTGAGCTTTTAACAACCCACTGAGTAAATAACACAGCCCTCTGTTCTCCTCTTGCATACCATAACTAATGAGAAGACTTGAAAATGAATGAATTGACCCCTATATCTGGCAAAGGTTATACTGCTGCTTCCCTAATGTCTAATGTTGCATCCCTGCCTCATTTATTGGTAAGGTATACCTTTGCAGAAGTTATTTTGTGTTTATCCCTTGACCTTGTAGAAAATGGCAGGAATTTCTATTTAAAGGTGGACTATTGTGCATTAATGGCAAGGTAAGAGTATACCTTTCACTTGACATAGCGGGAGAAATGTAAGTGCCAGAAGGAAGGCATCTTCTTCCTAGCCACTGAATCTCCATAATGCTTCTAAGCAGCTGTTCAGAGCTGTAGGAGAAACTTCTGTCATCCTGTCCTAAAACATGCATCTAAAGTGGCAGGAGAGCATTTTTTCTCTTTTTGCACTTTTTTTCATTTTCCACAATGTGGCAGAGAGAGCAGCAATCAAACCCCTTCTCCCAAACACGACCGTTCTGTTATTCTAAGTGACACATCGTCCTGGACAGCTTTAAAAAGCCCTTTTGGATGAGATTGCCTCCAGACTCATTATCCAGAGAGTGGATTTTTGTTTGGCTTTGATTATCTGAAGGAATCTATTCCTTCTGAGCAGAACCTCATTTTTCTTTTTTGCAATATTGCTTTTTTTTTTCCTAGTGTCTATGTATTCATATTTCCTTCTTCATTCTTCTGTTATAGCCCATCTGGAACTTCAGAAACTTTTATTTCCATCAGGGAAAACGGAAGAGCAAAGATTAATATCAGCCTAGAAAGACATTTGTGACCATTTGTGCTGAAGTGACAGATGCCCAGGCTGGACTCTTGTTTTTTTTTTTATTGCTTTTCTCTAACGGGATGCTGATTAGATACAGTCCTCACATGTTTACACAGAGGCCAACAGCTCTCATACAACATTTCTGTTCAGATAATGGGAACCAAATGAAGAGGGTTAGGGGTGTGTGTGGGGGAAGCACTTATTCTGTTAATTTATTGTTATTACTGAGCATCTTGGGTCAATGACGGGAGCTCTGTCTGTGTAAGTGTAAGCTGCGTAAGTGTAAGACACATTGACCTGTCAGTTGCAGCAGCCACCACCTCAGCCAAAGTAACCTCAACAGGGCTTCATTCTCCATGTCATCACCCCACTTCAGTGCTACGGCTGGAAAGCTGTTCTAGCTTCTTGGCCCTTTTTTCAATGTGCTGCAGCTATCTGTACTGTTACAGCATGCAGTCAAGTGCCCTTGTTCAAGCTGTGTAGTCCAGTGTCATCAGTAGTCCTTAGCTGCAGGTGTGTAACTCATCCTTTTATTCTTTTCCTTGTCTGATTTGATTTTTTAGTTGCAAAGTAGGAGACTTTGTTATACTCATTTTCAGACTCTTTTCTTATGTGTCTGCACATGTGAGTGAGGACGCTTTGGACAGGAAAATTGGTGACCTCCATGCAATTGCAATGGTTTCAAAGAGTATGCAGAGGGCAAAAGGAGGCAGACTGATTTTTGTTTCCCATGGAGTCTAGTCCATCCATACCCTAGTCTCTGTTTCAGTGTCTTCCTCCTCCATCTTTTCAAGAGCAGCTATAATAGTCTCTTTCATTCCTCGCTGAACTCAGTTTCCATCAGTAAAATAATGTAACAAAGATTTATAGGTTCATTTCATGAGAGGGACATGGTTTCATTTTGCCAGTGATGAATCATCTCATGTTTACTTTGCCAGACCTTGTACAAATCTTTATAGTCATTGAGGTGAACATCAATTAAAATGAAGCTGTATTAAAATAAAATATTGACTTCATTTAACATAATGTGCCTTCCAAGTTGGGAGCGTGGCTTACTCATGATAGAACAGCAGCGATGCAAGATATTATGTTGCACATTTCATCCTCTGTAAAATCCACAGGAAATAATCACTGTTCTTCTGCCTCAAAATGACCACTTTGATTCTTAGTTCTTATTTTCCCTTTCATGTCTACAAAAAAACTATTGCATATCTTGCTTGTGATGCAAATATATAGGGAGTAAAAAATGTATGTTATTGGACAAAGCCAAACTAGGAATTTTTCTAAGTAAAATATCTGATCCTCATTTGTTCTCTCCTTTCTGCACCCTCACTTGGTCAAAAAATAAAAATACAAATAACTGAAGTGCAATTGCATGTAAGCAATTACTGGTTTGTAAAGCAGTGAAATACTATTCTAAAATTCTTGCAGATCTCAGAGTAAGTAGATTTTTGAGCAGGTGGCTTGTTTTCATGTCTAGCTGTGTCAGTGCTGAAGTTTACAGAGCGCTGGGTGTGGACGTACTGCAGAGTGCTGGGTTTTGGTTGCTCAGAAATTTGTTTTAATAATGGTGGATGTTCCCTGATTTTGCGACTCAGAAGCTGTTTGGAGCTCTTTCTTTCTCCGTGGTGAGGCAGGTAATATAAATGAATAATCTGGGTACACAGACATGGTTTGTGAAGAAAAGGAATGCTGGCTGGGAGTGGGAGTAATAGGCTCCACTTGTTATTTAGATTTGAGGCATCTCAAGTTTCAGAAATTTGGGGGAAGACGTTGGCATCTAAGCCTTCCTGATGTGGCTGCGTGATTATGGTTAGAATGCTGAAGATGTTTTATTTCAGGCGTTCAGTCAAAGGTAGGTAAGATGTGACAGATGGGTAAGAAACAGCAACGTGTTCAGAAGAGAGAAAGCGAAATTGATCATTCTGTTAAAATATATTAATTACAGTCTGTGGCACATAGATGCAGGTTTAATTGTGTTTTAATGGAATGCTCGAGTGATATTTTTATTTCCTCTTCCGTACTTATCAGAAATTGTTTTCCATTTTGGAAAGTGCTGCTTCTAAAAACACTTAAAACTGCAATGCACTGTAGTTTAGTTTGCAACATATGGGAGATCGTAAGAATGTTTTTTTCTGCAAAATGATTTTGATCTATTAAATTCAGCTGTTCAGGGGAGGTGGTGGGGAGAAATGTAAGATGTTGAACTCTTGAAGTGTAAAAGGTTTTCCAGTGGCAGAAAGAAACTGAGACTTAAGAGTGCGTTCTTGGCTGTTTTAGCATTAGAAACAGGTTGCTGAATATATATGTACTTTTCTTATTAATGGTACTTTGCTAAAATCGGTGCATTTCATATGGTAAACATGGCCTGGCCAGCGTTCTCGTTACATGAATTGGAAACAAAGGAAATGTGAGTGCCATTCAGTAGACAAGAGGTATACAGGTGTCATTGCTTATATGAGCAATCATATAGAATTGAGGAGAGGTCTTTTTAATGAACACTGCAGTACAAATCAAGTGACTGAAATGAATTAGCGACAATAATTAACACTGCAGAAGAAAATGTTTATGAAACAAAAGCAAGATTTCTCAGATTGAAAGTGAATTTTCTATAGCATGTTAAAAGAACACGTTTAATATTATCTAAACAAACTCTGCTTTAGGTTTTGTGAGTGAATGAAAGTGAAAATCTGGCTACACCTAGCTCATAAATATTGTCAAAGGGTGACCAATGTGATAAATTCTAGTTGTTATGTGCTCCTGAGAACTTTTCCATTTCCCATGGGATATTTTTTTAAAGTGATGGCAGTTTAGAACAGCCCTTTTTTCTTTTCCTGTCAATGAATGTTCCAGAAAATGTTTTCTCTCACTTAAGATTTCTCCCCAGTATTGCCCAAGGCTGAGGGGTCAGAAACAATTCCATCTTTGATGGTCAAAAGAGAGGAAAAAAGTAAGTCAGAGGTGGTTCTGTACTGCTTATGTATACATGTTCGTGTTATATGGATACGGATGAATCCTCTAACACATTTCACAGTGATCTCAAGCAGAGTGAGCTTAGTCAGTTACTGAATCCAAAGGACCTTCGCATCCACTTTGCAGTTGTGTTCCTCCTCTGTATCTGTACAGGAGTGCAGGATGTGGCGCTGTATGCTTGTGTGCATGTATGCTGAATATAGATCAGCAGTTATGTTTATTTCCCATAACATTTTTGGGTAAGTGCTGTTTCTTGTAGCATCTGAATGCATTGTGTGGCTTTGTATTTCTGTGTGTGAGTGGGGATTTGCATTTGCTTGTTTTGCTGCAAACGGTTCTAGCTTTAGTTAAATCTGAGAGCAGTTGAAAAATATATTGCTTTAGTTTAATTAGCTTGGTAGAAAAAAGTCTTTTCTTGGGCAGTAATTATTAGTTGTATATTATTAGAATGAAGTAGTTCACGTTCAGTTACTTAGCAGAAATAATTGAATCTTCTGATCCAGTAAACTAGCTCACTTTGGATTCAGCTGGTTTTTAATTTAAGACCTATAGAAGAGGAGACCTGTAATCTCACTGCAGGGAATTGGCTTCACTTTCCTGCAGTTCATAAACCATGAGAGTGAAATAGTAATCCCCCACAGCAGTTTTCTCTTTATTCTACACATTTGCTTACAAGTTTAATTTTATGAGACAGAGCTGATTTTAAACTTTAAAGTGCTTTTTTTGTTGTTGCTGTTTTGGCGCTTTTTTTTTTTTTAAATTATTTTTCACTTGAACAAAAGGCCCACCAGCTCTATCTGTAGTCTGGGCTGGAGTCTCAGACAGCAGCAATTTCAGGATGTTTCAAAGATGTAAACACAGTTGGGTACTGGATGAGCCCTTTGGCGATGATCCAAGAGAAGCACAAATAGCTAACTACTTTGGGGCGGATCCACGTGGAGCTGATTCTCAGCTGGAGTAAACTGGCAAAGCTCCACCAGCTTCTGAGCCCTTTATACGGAGTGACAATCAGCGTCCCGACTTCACAATCGCTCCTATGCGTGTGTTTTCCATAGGTTTTTACACAATAGGTGTGTTGTGAAAAATTTTGCTCGAATAGCTTGCTCAATTATCTTTATCCCAAAAAGAGACAGAGGAGAGTCTTTAGCTTTCTTTATTCAAACAAAGCGAGAGTCCATGGGGACAGCCCCCTCCCCCCCCCCCGCAGGGTGTCTCAAAGTATCAGAGGCGCAGCTCCCCTTTTATCCCTATCTCCAGACCGCATTGTCACTCCTCCTTTCCTCATTGGCTGAAGTACTCAGAGGTTAGAGACTCCCCAATATATGTCCCCCCTTGTATGTACCCCCAGTGTATCATACATCGCATGTGCATTTAACTCTAACTTTATGCTGCCCGGGGTGGAGACAGTAATATTAATTAGCCTATTAAGCCTGCGCAGTAAGTCCGAAGTTCATAAGTTCAAGTTGTCAATTGGCCATTGTAACTTCGTGTTTCAATTGGTTCTTCTTCCTTACGAGCCTTATGTGGTGAGAACTTAAAAAGTAAGTACGGCAATCATGCGGAGAGGAATTTGCAAGCCTCTGCGCAACTAGTTTGCAAGGACACCTTGTTCGCAAGCCTCATTCATCTCAGTTGCATTGCTATGCTGAGAAGTAGATGCTGACTTTACATCGTACTCTAAGGAAGTGTGGTATGCAGAATTACTGTCTCTAACTACAGTTATTACAATACAGTTGTCTCAGTTCTTTCTATTTTCCATGACCAGAACGTAAGAGATAAAGTGGTAGTCTGCCACTTGTTGTGGATCTGTTTAACATCAAAATGCTTCCTTTGGATTTGATGTTCATAAATTAATTTTATTTTAAAAATCACCATTATTTAATATGAACAGTTTTCTTCTCCAGTAAGAAAGTAGAATAAATTGGAACCCGTGTTAAAATGGAAGGCTATACCTGTGTGTGTCTCATATTTCCAGTTATGTAATTTACATCAGATAAGTGTATGATTTTTTTTATAAGGATACCACAGAATTCCTAACTAGCTGAATGAACATCCAGATGTTGAAGCTGTACATTTTTGGCATAGAAAGTTCTATTGCAGCAGTTGTTTTCCACTACAGTAATGTGGGGTGAATTTAGGACTGCAGGAAAGCATTAGCGTGGAATTTGGGATTATGTGAATGTTTTTCACTCCAGGTAAGAATAAGGCATATGAAGCACCAGTATGTGCTTTTTAAAACAAGAATTAAGTTCATCTGTTGCTAAATTGAAAATATTAAAAAGAATGCACTTCATGCATATGTACGCATGTGCTGTATTAAAGTATTAGTTTTGGAAGCATTTTCATGCTTGTTTAACTCAAAATGGCTTTGAATTTTCTTTAAAAAATGAGAAAAAGAAAAAGAAGGAAAACTAGGAAAGAACTGGCAGACAGTTAGTCCATATGGCCTAATTACTCCTGGTGTTCTGAGAAAAGAATGCAAACCTGGTGAGTTACTAAACTGAGAAGTGGGTACTGTGAGGGCCTTTTTAATCAACTCTTAGTGCACCTATTACACATCCTATATATTTGAGTCATATTTCATGTGAGAGAGTCCCTCCAGGAGCTGCATCATAAAAAAGCCAAAGTATGGTGTCTCCTTTTGGAGGGATGTTCCATCTCCGTAGCTAGTAGAGTTCTGCAAAGCCTTAGAGGACTTCAGTAAAGCCTAACTAGCCAGATGTGTGGAAGAAGAACATGTTTCTTTAGCTGTCTGGTCATTTGATAGTGGAAAAACTGTAAAGATGCCACGCATAGATGAGGCTTGAATTCTTTTTCTGTACCGACTGGTCCATTGGTAGCAACTTTTCTATCTAAAAGGAGGTCACGACTGTACTGTGGACAGAGGGGCTGTTCAGTCTTCCTCCCTCTTAACCACTGTGATTCTCAGTTACCAGTATTGGAAGTACAGTCTGGATAACCTACCTGTACCTATATTTTCAGTGTTGGGAATCAGACTCCAAGATATCAGAAGCTAAACAATGCAGCCCTGCCTTAAGTCCATAATACCATACTGATTGTCCATACAGTTCTACATCTGTACCTCTAGCATTAAATCTCTTAGCTAATTATTCCAAATGAACTTTTAAGTTTGTTTATGGGGTTTATTTTATTATTTAAAAAAAATCAGATGGGATATCATCTTTTGGCTCCCATCAGAATGAAATAAGCTATTTGCGTTTGGTGCTGGCATGTTTTAAATTCAGTCTTTCATTAATTTTTCTCTTTACCTGTTATCTTCTGTTTTCTTGTTATGAAGATAAAGTGGATTTCATTTTATTTTTCATTGTTTTATAACAGATTAATGTTTAGAAATGATCAGTTCGTATTAGTCACAGCTCATTCTTTCTTCTTTCCAGTCAGAGATGTATGAAATCCTTTGCTAAACAAAAGATGAATGATTTTATGTGTAACTCAAATTGCAAAAGAAATAATTACTGACAAAGGGCCACATTCTGATTTTTACACTTCTTTCCTTTTGTGAAAACAGTAATTTAATTTGATTCAGTTTCGAGATTTACAACTTTGGATGCAAAGCAAGTAAGGCAAAAAACCAAGAACACCGCAGACTTTCCCATGAAAGAAATATACTTGAACTATATTTGCGGCCAGCAGGCTGATGGAAGATGCAGATTCAATTTGCTGTTCACTACAGACCCCTAACTAACACTGTGCAAGGCATTTAGTGTCTTAGCTGAAGTTCTTAGCTTAGTTCCCCTCCCTGCCACTTTTGACTTTCCACCTGTAAGCTGTACTTGGTGGCCATGTGTTCCAGAGGTTAATCACCTATGAGATTAATCATCATTTGCATTTAACAGATTTAAGTATGAGGCTTTGGCATTCACTAAAATACCATGGTTCTACTGTTAAGAACGGGTGAATCTTGGTTTTGGTTTTTTTTTGCATAATTTAATCTTTTCCATACACTGCTCTCATACGTCTTCTCTGAAAATATACTGCCCTTGTCACTCTCACATGGAAGCTGGTCATGTTAAGTTTCCTCATAACTTCTGAAATCCATTTTTCTTCACATCTCAGTTATACTGCTAATGTAGCAGATGCCAAGATGGTGAATGCTTGTTGAGAGCCTACAGACAAACATGTCCTGCTTGTCCCTGCCAGCTCCAGTGGTCCAACTGCTCCTTTGGTTCCTGCATGATTTGGATAGTCCTCTTGCAAGAGAAAAAAGAAAAAGGACAGAACAGTGCTAGTTCACAACTCCTTTAAATGTAGAAACAACTGATGTCAAATGCATACACATATACACACACAAAAAAGGTGAGCTTTTTAGAATTCTTACTTGGTGAGAAAACGGAGTAAAAAAGCAGCCAAATTAATGAACTGGATAGTTACGGAGGAAAGGCTGAGTAGACAGTTACAGAGATTGGTTAAATTCATCTAATGCAGTGATGGTGAATGTGAAAATGGGAAGAATGTGAACAACGAACAGATAGGGAGGGTATATGGTGTAGACATTACTGTATACCTCTGTTCTCAGAACTGTAGCGAGCAATAACAGTTAGGTTAAATCAAGAGCGAGAAGGATTAGGTTTATGTGTGGCTCTACAATTGTGATGAGGGAGCAGGAATGAGAGGATTTGGGCCATTCTTTCCCACTGAGCTTCTTTACCTGCCCCTATCTGCTTGTTTTCCCACAGGTGGAACAACTGTTGTGGAGAGAAGACTGGAACAAGTTGCATGTGTTTGTGAACCATTGAAATTTATTTTGTAAGCGAAGGAAATCTAGTTAGAGAGTTTGCCTTTCAGCTGCAAAAAAGCTGTCTGTAGGAAGCTTTACAAAAATGAGGATCTATAATAACTGTGTTCTAGTTATGTTTTTTTTGCTATTCAGGTGTACACAAGACGTTGCCCACTGCTCCCTTTGATATGCTAATAGCTATTGAGTCTGTTACCACCCATAGCTCTCTGTGGATTTTGGACTCTGTAAGGGAGTTTTCCCTTGAAGTCAAAAAGAGTAATTGTGTGCCTACTGGTGGCAGGATTTGTCTTAAGCAACCGGACAGCCTGGCTGGAGTTGCTGCTGTAAATCTTGCCGCGCTGAAGTTCTTTTGGTGGCTTGCACTCTGCGGACACTAAGGGTGATGCTGTGCTTTGAGTATTTTTTTTTAACTGCCCACTGGCTGCTTTCCATGGTCATTTGTAGCTGATGACCAAGTGCCATGTAGAGAAAGGAAAGAATCTGTTCTTTAAGTAAAAACATTTAAGTAGAATCAAGATAATGGAGATTTACCGCCTCATTGCTTGAAAAAGAAAAATGCATGTACATAAACAGTTTTCACCAGTCAAGTATCCTTTTTTGTATCCCCTTCTATGTCTAATGAGCAGATTGCGATGGATACCAGTGGTTTGAAAATTGAAAACCTTCAATGTTCACATAAATTACAGGTCAAGTCTTTGTAGTGCATCAGTGCCCTTTACAGTAAATCACATGTAAAACTAAGTTATGCCCCATTTAAATGACAAAAGAATTCTTGGACTGCACGGTAGCTCCTTCCAGTAGTAGCTGAATAAAAGAAGGAAAACTAATAAATAATTAAGATGGTAATATGTTTGACCACTTTTTTTCTTATATGACTTTTTTCAGTTATTATTGTAACAGAATTGCTCCTTTCAAAGACAGCTAAAGCGCTAATGATAGCTAAGAAGGTCATTCATAGGAGGTTAAATTGGTTTAATTAGTATTTATGAGAAGGTTACTATAAGAGTGCAGGAAGATGTTAAGGGGTTAACCTATAAGAGATTACATTGTAGTCAGTGTTCTGTTAAAGTTTGAATTAATTTTTCCCATGGGTTTTTCACATTCTAATTTTCAACTAAATGAGACATCTGTTTCAGAAAAGGAAAATTTGCTATGGTTGTCATAGCAACTATCATTCTGTAAGAAAATTATTCCAATGGTTACTTTAGAACAGAAAGATAGAAATTCAGTACATAAAGCAACATCCGACTGCTAGCACAAATTCTGATAATTCAGCCTTTTTTGTATGGTGGATTATTTGACCTGTAAAACTTGTTCATATGTTTTTAACATAAGGTTAATTGTGCTGTAAACAAATTCACTTCCAATATATTTCGCCCCTAGAGTCTTATGTGTACACAATTATTATTTTATTATAATAATAATGCTGTTGAATTTCAGTAGGAAATGGAGAGACTGCAACTGTTCTGTTTAAGAAGACCTAAATCAAAGTACATTTCTACACATGAGCACTTCACTTCAGAGGTGAATTACATTCATGATGTATGTCTTTAATTGCCAAATATGTTTTTCTTTTCACTGGGTGTTGTTTTTGAGAATAGGAGGTTTTCTCTTCAATAACATAAGGTATAGCATTTTCATTATAAAATGTGAACTATTATTGAAAAATAATTATAAAAACAGTATGCTTTTCATCAGCAAGTGCTAATAAGGGGATCCAGATATTCTGTGCTTGATACTAAGACTTCGACTTTGCTTTCAGGTTCCACCATAAATGGAAATTTTAGACCAAGTTGTCTTTGCGTGACATCCAGGTCACAGACTTGTTAGTGGGTATTAGAGAAGATTTTTTGTTCCTACTCTGAAACTTTGATGGGTGTTCTGCAGTAAATTGTCAGAAGAGGGGACCTGGGGATTTATAAAATCCTCGCGTGCGTATAAAGATGGTTTGGCTTTGGGGGTGGGGGCACTGAAGGGCATGATTTTTCTTCCTTCTCTTAAATAAAGCACGCTACTATCCTCCGCTTGAATCCTTCCTGGGACTGCAGATTTTTGCCCAAAACACTCCGGCCATTTCTTTCGATCTTGGGATTGTCACAAAAGACAGGGTAATGGCAAATCAGGCGAGTTCGAACATTTTCCCTTCACAAAAGAACAGCTCCAGCATGCATAACTTACAGCCCTGCAGCTCGGGTGGGCGCGCTGCCGGCACAAAGGGAGGCAGGGATGGGGAAAGTGCTGCAGATCTTAATAAGCAGATCATGCCTATTCATAAGGGGAAATGGGCTCTTAACAAGCCGCCACGTTCGGGCTGGGCCTAAGAGGGACAGACTGAGGCCCTCGCGTCTGCATGGTGCCGTTCGTAGTCGTTTGGATTTCAGCGGGATTGAATTGTGTTGACACGACCTGTGACAGTCACGATTATTTCTCTTTATAAATGCTTCATTGTGTGCTTAAAATAATCATTCTGGAGGTTGTTGACCTTCTCTTCTTTGGCAAATATTGATCTTTCTCCTTGGGTTCTTTACTGGGGAGCAGTCAGTTCCTCTGTGCCCAGCAGGCTGCAGGCTGTGGGATGCATCCTGACCCTGCATCCCTTGGGGACATGGGGCCTGTGCTGTCCTGGGCCACAGGTGGGAGCAGGGGGCTGCAGTCACTGCATCTCAGCAGTGCTTGAACGCTGAAGCAGGATCGACTGTGCTGACTGACGCTGTGTTTGCCTCTTGGTTGCCCTTGCGAGTATTTTCTGTCAATGAGATTTTGCTCCTGGAAAACTTGCTCTGGCCCTTAATACAGTTTGCCAAATAGTTGAGTATGTTCATCTTAGTGAAGGAAGCTGCTTGTCAGGAAAGTCTTGAAGTGTGATCCCATGGCAGGGATAGGGAGTTTGGAAAAAAACTATCGTCTTTGTATTTTTATAAAGCCTTCCACTTCTGGAACATCTGAGCACCTTGCAAACTCTGGTTTCTTTATTTTGACAGCACTTCTGTGAGACAAAAGCACTCCCATTCTGTCAGTGGTGAGCAGAACATAAAGATCAGACTTCCCAGGCCTGGATTTGATTTGTGTGACAGTGTTGCACACCGAAGTTGCAGGCAGCTTACTGCAAAATAAGGCAGAGAATAGACTGCAAGTGATCTCCCCAGCAGTGGGATGGGAAAAGTCATATTCCGTGGGCCATTTTGTGTTCCTGCTAGGAGGAAACCCTTCTGGAAGCTGAACAGCTTTCCAGAAATGTGGGGTTTGAATTGCGTGGGTACCTGCAGAAGGCAGCTGCCCTGGTCGGAGCCGCCTGGCTTAGAACAACCTTTCTGCTCCGTTGCTGCTGCTCTTAGCATCTCTTCAAACAGCTTTTCCTCCCTCATTACAACTTCTGGAGGCTGAGATATGCTCCTGGTCCCAGTGGCAGATTTACCAAGTTTCGCCTTTCTTTTTTTTTCTCTTTTTTTTTAATCCCTGGGACACCTGACTATCCAGGATGCTGGGTGATGAGGAGTTGGAAGCTGAGCTCTCTCCTAGCCGTGGGCACCCACAGCCTCTCTAGAAAAGCTAAGGCTCTTTTTGTCTGTAGAAGGAAGAATGGAAAAGCCCCCTTCTGCTTTTCCTTTCACCAGAATTTTCTTTTCTTCCTGTACATCCCTTTATATTTTAGCAAGCTCTAGACTTTAAGCTGTTTTCAATAGACGTGTGCTTTACAGCTTTCCAAAAGGAAAAGAGGAAAATATATCATCATGAAGATTGCAGACGTGCTAATTTTTGAAATGTTAGTCAAGCATCAGTAATGGAACAGGATGAATAATAGCTTCATGGGCATTTTCTTTTGTCTTTGCCATACATGATGTAAAGTATAGTTCAGAGAATTTGTTTAAAAGATTTCTTTCTGTCTTTTGATGCAGCGAGGGAGTGTAAAGCTTTCTTCAACAAAGTAACATCTCAAAGGGAGCTCTGGTTTATGTGTATGTATTTATAAACACTAAGGCTGCAATTATCATAAACCTTATTAAATCACAGCAGTCTGTTTGTTGTTCTCCAAATATGGATATGGCCAGAACATGTCAGTCAAAAAATTATTTAAAAATTCCATCCTAAAACTAACCCTTCAATTTTATGGCCTAGAATTAGAATATAGTCAGCAAGACATAATTTACCACTGTGATATAATTGCCGTGAAATACTGTTTTTTAATCAGTGGGACAGCAAGGTACAGGTAAATGGCATTCTGACTGGCATTGTTACAGTCCCACTGGTCTTTGATGAGCCGCTCTATGTTTACATTTTAAGAAGAGCAAATGCCCATATGATAAGAAATTCTGAAAGGATAGCATCTTAAAAGCCACTCAGCATACCAGTGAGCAGAAGAAAATTGTATATAAGAAAAGAAGCAGTGTTGTTCTGATGGGATGCTTCTGACTGGAGAAATGAAACAGCACAGGTGATGTCTCCAGCTTCTGAGTAGGATTTCTGGTTGTGCCAGGTTCTTTCCCTGCCCAAATGATGGTGGGCTACAGCTCAAACATGATGGGAGCGAATGCGGAACATCTAGCCACACCTACCTGTCTGAGGCAGGTGTGCTTCTAGATACCATGGGAGCCTGGCATGCTAATCCACGGGGGGGGGTCTTGGTACCCAGCTCTTGTAAGAGTTACTGTATACCTGGTTTGAATAATGCTGTGAACATTGTACTGTGTGCTGCCGCTGAAATTGTTAAGGGCTGCATGGATTTTCCACGCAAGTTATATAACACTGGTTATACAGAAAGGGAGTTTCACTGTACACACACAAAAAAGAAGATGAATACTATTCTTGTCTCCAGATTCCATGCTAGTAGAAAGTTAATCTCCGTATTTTAATTAGGTAACCATACATGGAAGTAGCACTGAAGACATTCTCCTCCTCTCTTGGCAGGCAACCTTGGTTTTATGGCTGGGGCTTTAATCTTCCACGAGGCCAAGCACTATTAGAGAAGTGGAACCTTATTCCAGATGGGATAGATATTCTTATAACACATGGACCACCTCTCGGTAAGAAAATATTAGAGCTGTTAGCTGTGAATTTCAAATGATTATACAGTAACTGATGCCTGTCCTTCGACAAAGAGTGGAAACCTGACTTATGAAAGTCAAAACTGACATCCTTACCGATGTCAGCAGCACCAGGACTTCAGCTCAGGTTTATGTTTTGTGATTACTGACAACCAATGGTAGAGAATAACATAATGGCTACAAAAATAAAATCTTAATAAATAAGGTCTTAATGAGCTTTATAAATAAGTGAGGTCCAGTTTTCCTGTGCATCTGCCCACTGTGCCACTGGTGAAATCAGTCAACTTGAAGCATGGAGCAGTCTTAGAGAGCAGTGCAGGATTATTTTGTAGCACTGTCATTCTCCCTCACTTGCACCAGCATTCCCCCCACCAACCATGGATTTCTATGCTGACTTGATTTATCTCCTGTCTCACAAACCCAAATGCTGCAGTAGCTGGCCTGTCCTTGGATAGGGTGAATTGCCTATTGATACAATACAGTAACGCTAACAGACCTGCATGAAACAGTTTTGCATTTGTGTTTTAAAAGTAATAATACTGAAGATACAAAGCATGATGGGAGAAGTTTTTTACCTTCTCAGATAATAATGAAATGATCTATGTTATGGAAGTGAAATTATCACAGAAACTTGTCCTGATACAGTAAAGGCTTTGTTTTTTAACACATTTGTCAACAAATCTAACAGATAGCAAGCTATGTCTAATGCTAATATGTATTTCACTCTCACTAATTTAATAACTGGACTTGGAAGTGAAGCATGTACTGAAATGTTTTGCTGCCTCTTACTGCAGAGGAGTGCTTTGTGTAAGATGAAGGCAGTTGGTTCCTTTAAACCTTTAGATTCCCTTCAGTCCTCAATTTCCTGAAGCTAAAATCCTCTTGTCTTCCACCCTTTCTCCTCCTTTTTCAAAATCTGGAGGAGAAAGTTTCCAAAGGGTTTGTGTTTTGTTGTTTCCTATAGAAGGACACGTTTGCATTCCACTGCTCACTAATCCTGGTGAAAGGGCTGCTTTGCAAGCTCCGTTTCTCACAGAGCAGGCCTGTGTGCTGCTGCTCCACCAAAGTGGAGTCTGATGCTATGTCACAGACTGCTCGTAACCTGGACCTGTGCCATAAAAGCGGATGGCAGAGACAAGTTGTTTAGGCCTTGATATATCTTCTCCAAATGATTAGTAATGGAGATAATCACTACGTAGATCCAAGGCCTGCATTGTAACACTGGATCTTTGACATTGTCTTGTTCTTAAGTCATATGCTTTTAAAATTTCTTCAGGAATGTCAGCCCTTTAAAAGCTGTTTGTAAAGAGCCTCCAGCTCTTCCAAATATCCTTGTATCCCTGTTTGAAATCCATTGTCTGAAGGTAGAGAGCAAGTTTCACACCACTCAGTTTCAAGTGCTGTGCTAATTTAATCACTTGTTTTTATTATTATTGTTAATAAGCTTGAGTTATCCTCCAAGGATTTTCCTTTTTTAAAGTTCACATATCTTCTTATTTTTCGTATTGATACATTCATAGCACAGAACACTTTGCCTGAGGGCATCAGCTGTTGGCATCCCTAACACTCATGGCAACAAATACATGATGCTTCAAAAGAAATTAGCGCTATGCCCAACTTACAGAACCTCCTTAATATGTAGCTCTGTCCACAGACAGAATGGGAGTTGGGATCTTCCTTGACCCTCCAAGCTAATTATTTTAACCAGAAAGCTGATTACTATTGTTCTGATCTCACATAGCAAGATCAGAGCTGTTCCTAATGATCACATAAAGCAATCAGTGCTCTTGCAAATTCAATTTTTTTTTTTCCCAGCATGGTTGCCTAAATTCTGTCTGTTATTCATTTTCTCTGATGCTTTCTTATTCCCTCACTTCCAAAAAGCATGCATCCTCCTAAACTAATTAATACTACATTATTAGATAGATTTAAATTTGCCCACATGATTTAGAGGCAGAAGCACCATTAAGAGTTTATGGACTTCTTTGTTTCTAAATCACTTAGACATGCAACAAACAGACCTTTTTTTCAGAGCTTACAAAATATGGTATTTTACAAGTGCTAATGCTGATTTCTAAATCAGCATATTTTAGTTAGTTTTATGTGTAGTGTAACTTTGAAAGTCCTTTCCCTGACTCCCAAAGATCTTCATTTATGATTCTTTTCTCTTCAAAAGTTCGCTTCTTTTTTTTTTGTTTTTAATTTAATTTCACCCTTAAGTCTTCATTTCTAGCTGTCTGCTTGATTGTCTGTGACAAAGATTTATACTTTCCTGACAGCTGCAGAAACCTGTTTAAAGTAACCAAACATTAAAAAAACCCTAAGATGATCTCTAATTGTTAGCTAGGTGTAATCAATTATTCTTAGTTTGTGTAGTCAGGTGTACATAATAAGCTGCTAACATATGGGAAAGCTTCAGAAGGGTGATAATGCATGTAAACAAAAACATGTTCAACATAAATAATGCTTAATTTAATGGAGAAGTTAATTTTATGGATTTTTGTTTGTGAAGTTTTTGAAGTGGAAATACTTTTCCCTTTATGTTCACCGCAGACGTTCTGACAATTAACTGTTTCAAATCATTGAAGTAACAAAGCCCAAAGTTATAACGTGTTTCCTCTGAAAAAAACATGAACTGAATTCCAGAGGAACTGCTGGTTTCACTGTGACATCTTAAATACTTGTTATTTCCTACAGTGAATTTTGAAGAGCGTTGGGTGCACTGACCTGCTCTGTCTGTAATTCATCTGGCTTTCTCTTTGTACATCCTGTCATCGGGAGCCAAGCAGCATCTTCAGAGATATCTGAATAGATTAGGAGCCTATGTCCACTGCCATGACTTATGTGACACCTAGTTCACGACTGATAGCAGGGCAAATTTTTATCATTTTGATAAAACCCGCTGAGCTCAGTTTTCAGGCGCTGGCATCTAAAGAGGTATTTTTCGATGTGTGAACCTACTCTGAAGCTCCAGTACAGCTGGAAGCTTTTCCAAGAGCTTGAATACCACACTTCTGGCCTTTTAAGCCAGCTGGTTAGATACTACTTAGCCATGCTTGATTGCTCCTCAAAAGTAAACATATGAAAACCAGGTCCTGACTCTGCACCTCTCTGGCTGACAACAGTTTTCTCAAAAGCACAATATATTCCTGCTGTTGCAGCAATCTGAGTCAGAGATGCAGAGCTATGACAGGAACGCAATAAGAGTACCAGAACAAATAAAGAAAAACAGAACAATTGTATCTTCTACGTTTCCAAGTTTGAGCCTGATGAAAAATGGCTGAACAATAGAAAGGAAGCAAGAGGGATTCTTCCAAAGCCTCTAACACAATAACATCCTTCTTATACTGCTGTGAAGGATGCAACACACTTCAGCTGGCAGTAAGCAGCAAGTTTATGGGCATAGAAGCAAGTTGGTGTATATTTTTGTCTCATTTTGTTTCATAAAAAGTGCATTTTTATACAGATCTGTGGGAGTAAGTACAGCACTTACAAACATGTCTACTGCACAAAGGCTAAATTTCTCTTGCTATCTGAAGCTCTTCAACTGATTCTTCTTGAGGATGCTCTTAGATATGCTCTGGGTTCCTCACCTCAGTTCCACTAATATAAGAGTCAGTGTGAAAACAATATATTTTTATCGTTAGTCACGCAAATTCATTACATTGGTTAAAGTGTTCACTTTCAATAACTGCATCCCAGGGCAGGATTTAAATATCTAAGTGTTGATTTAGGTGCTTAGCTTTAGAGACTCGCTTTGGATATGCAGCTCTTTAATCATCAGTCTCCTAAAGGAAGAAGAATGGATAAAGCACTGAGTTTTCCTGCTAACGACAGTGCAAAAATGCTTTAATTGCAGTGATTTTTTCCCTTGAAAAATTATTGGAAAGAGTTATCATAATCCTGTTTCTTCAGATGAGCTTTTATGTTTCCTTCTTTCCTCTTCTACTTACCAAGGCAAAGACCATTATTTTCCACGTCAGTTCTTCTGACTGCTTATGAGAGATGATGAGACGCTAGATCTCAGAAATGTTTTTGAATACTACAGCAGTACGGCTTTGCAAATAACCTGTCTTCTTTTAAAGCTTTCCTTTCTTTTCCAAAGGTTTTCTAGACTGGGTACCTAAGAAAATGCAACGGGTAGGATGTGTAGAGCTGCTTAACACAGTCCAGAGACGAATACAGCCAAGGCTTCATGTGTTTGGACATATCCATGAAGGTCAGAAAACATTTCTTTCTGTATGTACTTAAAACCCACAAACACAGAAGTTGTCTGTTTTAACCAGTATTTTTAAACTTGAATGTCTGAACTAGCACTTTTGGAATTCAGATACTTATTTAGCTGCATATATTCAGATGAAATTGGCTAATGCTCACATTTCAATATTTGTACATCAGCTTCTCTTCTAGTTTCTATATGTATAAAATAGGGTGATGCCTTCTTCACAGTGAGGATTACTGTGAATTTTAAAACAACACGAGTCCAGTAGTTGCAGGAAGGGACTAAATATTAAGATTGATAGATTGTATTTTCCTCTGCTGAAACTCTGTGACTTAAGGTAATTCATGCAAGTTCTTTGTGTCTCTGTTTCTGTGTTTTTAAAATGGGTAAGAGTTCTTTAGGTGGGGGTACTTCTGAAGCTTACTCTATAAGATTGGACAGTAAACGTTGTCTCTCCCCATCAGTGCCTATATGAATTTAAAATGAAGAGCAATATCACCACTGACTTGTGTAGATGTACAGGATGCTTATTCATGTATTTATGTGCTTTGGCAGGGGAAATGTTTTGTAGCTGGACAAAAGACGGCAGCTCTCTTGACTGTTTGATTTTTAACTGGAAAAAATAAGTTCTCTTCACAAAGTCAGTAAATGGTGACAGATGTGTGCTGCTGAATTCAGGAACAGCGGGAGTTCATCTCCAGGCAAAGAGTATGGTAGATGCCCTCTGCTGCAGAGGAGTCTGTCCAGTACACGTACGGTGGCAGTAAGTCTTGAAGCGTGCTCCCACCAAAAGAAACCACTGGGCTGTGCAGAAATGTGCCCGTCGGCATGTAAGCATGTATTATTAGCTACTTAGCTCTTGGCAGTGTTAACTGATTGGCAGGAAAAGGTGCTCCACAACTGCCAGTTTTCTGCTTTTGGGATTGCGCCGGACTTCAATGTAGGATATCTGTGGGTTTCAGCAGTGTAGGAATAAACAAATGGAAAAACTGGAGTAGCTGCCACTCAGATACTTCTGCTTTTGTGAAGAATCGGTGCCTTTCCCAAAATGTCCCACTCGGACTTTCTGCTTGGAGTCTTGACCCTGCTAGGTTAAGAGTGGTTAGAGGTGTGCTGCTGTAAAATTGACAGAGAAGACATTGAGATCATTATTTTAGAGGGCAGGAATGAAGTTCTTTCTTTCTTTTCTCGTTTGCAGTGACCTGTTAATGCACAGTTAATGTCCAAATTGCTGTTAAAAATAAAGAGGAAACAAGCAGTGCATAGGCAGTATTTTTGCCTAACATGTTGCTGTTACAGCAGGCTTTGAGAATCTGTACAAGAGAGCTGGTGAATACAATTCAAACTCATTGGCTTTTCAGAAATGGTAGGCCAAGTGAGTTGAAGGGGAGGTAAGCAAACAGTTAGTGAGCCATGAAGCTTCAGGCAGGTAAACAAAATCACATCTGTTAAGACCAAGCCCAACTTTGGCTCCCAAGTGAAATGAGTGGCACCTTCACAGAATGGTAAATCGTGTGAATTAATAAGTTGGCACAGGAGGTATCAGAACACAGAAACAAGGTACTCTTCTCGTTAACTACCATAATTTAGAGAAAACAAATGGAGAGCTGCATAGCCTGTTTTGCGGTGGGATGGCAACTCTCTGCAGAGGAGAATTCCCACTGCAGACAGGCTGTGCAAACGAAGCTGCTCTTTGTAGAGAGAATGCGTGATTTGAACAGATGAGTTCCTCCCCTGACTGAGCATAGCTACATCTGCAGCAGTCATTTACTGAACATCCGGGAGGAAGAGATGCTTAGAAGAAATGTTTCTTCCCTATTCCCTCTCTGCACAGCTGTCTCTGCCAAAAAACACCTCTGCACATGGCCTTGTTGCTGATTGACGTGGTGGTGGTGAGAAGCCTGGCAGGGGCTCCACCTGAAATACTGCTTTGCCAATTACAGCCAGTGCTTGGTGGAGGTCAAGCCCAAGGAAACTCTGCTGGCAGCAAGGGAAGAGTGAAAACTGTAGTGTGATGAATTTTCTAGCAAAAAGAATGTATTAGCAAGCTTATTTTGTTGTCTTCAAGTGTGTAGCTGAGGAGACAGAAAGTCCCAGCAGCAATGCAGACTGTCCTTGGTGCAGCTTGTGTTTTACACAGGACAATTGTTCTGTGGCAAACAGCACATGATGTAAAGAAATGTCTGTGACAGGAACCTGACAGAGTTTTCTTCCCTCTCTGCTCCCTAATTATAGCGTGGTTTTTCCATGGGGAGTCCAAGAGGCCCTGCAATTTTCAGGGTATTTTAAGGAACAAAAAAGAAAGCTATTTGGCTACCGGATCTTTGTAAATTCTACAATTAGCAATGCTTCTGTAAGACATGAAATTGCTTTCAGAAAAACTAGGATCCTAGCTACCTGGGAGATGAATAGTGTTAACTCAATGCATGTAGGTCTCTCCGAAAGTAATGCCTCCTATTTATTTCCATGGAAACTAAAACCGGTACTAAGAGTACAATAATATTATGTGATAGAGCACATTCTCAGCTACAAAACACTATTTTCTCACATAGTCACCACCATTAGCTATGCATTTTCACCAGTGATGAACAAGAGCCTGCATGCCATGCTCATAAAAATCTTCATGGCCATCTGGAACGTGGTTTGTCTTTCACATCACAGTTGCCACTGCTGAAATGCACCACCCACTGCCTGACTGTGCTCACATCCACTGTTTGGTCTCCATAAATGTCCAGGAAGTGTTGATGAATGTCAGTGGGTGCCATTTTTTCCACTTGGAGGAATTCAGTGACACACCTTTGCTTCCTAGGCACTTCCATATCAGACGCCATCTTGTCAGACTGCCCCTCTGCTGCCATCTGTCACACGGCAACAAAATGTAATGGAATATTGGTGGGAAGGTTCAGCCTCTACTGCCATACCACCAACATCTACCTCTGACGTTGTGTGCCAGCATCATAAAATAGGAGCAGCACTTGTAGCAATGAATACGTTTCTCTATTAACTTTATTAATAGTAAGATTGAGTGTTAGTACAAAAAGCCTTCCACTGGGTGATTTCCCCAAAATCACGTTTCAGATTGTGAATGCATTTCATGATATTGATCATAATGCTTGCATTTAGTTCAATGAAAGTTTCCAACATTAAGCTTTTAGTTTTAGTGTTATCAAGCTCATGCTTTTTCCTAGACATTCATGAAAAGATTTTTGACAGTGGAAAGTGTGTTTAATTTTTAGTCAAAGGGCTTTTTCTTCAGCTTTTCAAACAGCATTTCACTGTATTTCTACAAGCTTAGGAACTGGAAGTTCGATTTCCTGCAGATTTAGCTCTGGGAATGTTTTGGGTGTCTTGTCAGACATGAGATGTAGTTAAAACTACATCTAAATCCCCACTGATGTGACTTTCTGGAGGTGTTTTCTCCTGTGGAAATGTTACAGTGTCTGGGGTGGGAATTCACCTCATCTGTCAGAGAACGTACTAATAAAGTCATTTTTCTCTTCCTGGGCTGACATTTTACAATCTTTCCATCAGATTTGATTGAAATTAGTCATCAAGATCAAACACAGGAGAAGAGCTTCCCACAGAGACCAATCACAACCATGTGTACATGCACACACCCTCCCCTTGGTCACACCATCCTTTTTCTTCATCAGTTGCTTAAAAGATGTACAACATAGCACAGAGAAAAAAGGTAGAAGAAGAAAAATCGCCCAAATTTTGGTGCATGGATGACTGCAAATCTAGATGAAGTATGTCTTTTTTTTTTAGTGCTGAAATTGTCTAAGTTCTGCCTTCCCATCCCTTCTAAAACTGGGTAAGTTTGAAGAAAAAAGCTTTTCAAAGTGAAATACCAGTGTTTGTAAGGAGGTCTGGGGAGCAGGCTGCCAGAGACAATAGCCTCTGTCTAGTGAGGGTCAGTTTTCGTTTTCTTATGCAATATGGCAAAATGTTCTACTGTAGAACAAAGATGATATTCATCCAAAAGACTTGCACATTTTGCATTAAGGTAAATAATAACAATGATAATAAAGAGTGAATAATAAGAGTAATTAGAGCTCTTCTTTCTTCGCAGGTTATGGTGTCATGGCTGATGGAACTACTACCTATGTGAATGCATCTGTGTGCACTGTGAACTACCAGCCTCTAAATCCACCTATAGTTATTGACTTACCTACTCCAAGGAATACATGATTATAATAAAGGATTTCATGTTGTGCCCAACGCATTAGCAACTTCATATTGCTGACTGAGAATGCCAATAGGGAACTGTTCAACAAAGAAAAGTGCTTCTTCTCGTTTTCCTGCTAGATCTTCACAGATAAATCTGAGTGACAAAAAATGGAGGATGAACAGAGACATTTTGGTGCCAGAAACAGATTAAAGACGTATCACCATTAAAATGTTTGTGAACACAAAAAAGTGAATGCATTCCACATATATATACATACACATATCTCTCTCTCGCTCAAGTAGGGACTTTTGTATATACTGTACATTATATGGGACTAACTAAAAGAGGAATGTCTTTCAGGGGAGTGTTTCTTCAAGAAAGTTGCAGTTTAAACATATGAGTTTAGACTAGGATTTCCTCGTTTCAGATGTTTCCCGGTGAGCTCTTGATAAAAGTGATGTTAAAGAGATTTTCCCTTAATTAACACAGTAAACACAAAAGATTCTACATGAATGACCAGCCATGGGAGGAAAGCTATTATTTCAAGCCTTCCAGGTCTTGAGTCTTAGCATCTATTCCAAACCAATGCAGTAGAGGTCCAAATTCACTGCTCTGAAATGAAGTTTGCTCCCATCTGACATTAAGGGAAATGATGCATATTGCCAGCATGCTGTAAACAGCTCAAAATCCAAGAAGGGAGAAGGGAGACTGTGTTAAGTGCAGTATAAACTCAGGAATTTGTAACCTGGCCTCACCTGTGGGGAAAAAAAAGAAAAAGGAAAAAAAAAAGGTGATATTTCCCTTAAAAAATGAAGGAGTATAACTGTGTTTTCGTATGGTAAGGCAATGCGTGATTCTATGTAAAAAGCAAAAACAGAAAACAAAAACAACCACCCAACAAGCCAGTGTTCAGTATTGAAATTTTAAATAAAACCCACTGGGACTATTTGTTTAAAACCTGTTGCTGGAATATGCAGCCAATAGTGAGATTTCTGGTTTGAATTTGGCCCATGTCAGCTGTGACGGAATGTCATTGTGATCATTTTGTCCTTCGGGAGACTTCATGGACCTCAAGGGGGGGTCATCCAGAGGTGGGGTTTGGGCATTTGTTTTTGGATAGCTATGTAGTAGCGTAAGTGCAATGAGTGATGAGTATATGTCAGCGGGTACGGAGCAGAGGTTGCCTCACAAAACCTGTCATGGCCATGTACCCATTCATGGACAATGCTGGGGGAGGCCCAAGACAAAACCATAAACTCAGCTGAAATCTGTTTCTTGTGCTGTGTGTAGATGCACCCAGGCAAAGCACGGGGTGTCGCAGGAGCTGCTAGGGATGGCTGGCACTGATCCTACCTGTGCAGCTTTCCTGCAGCTTAGCAGAGGTGTTGAGTCTGCTGAGTTTTCCGTGCAGTCTTAGGCAGAAGCTGGCGAACGGTCTACAAACTTGCAAAAATACTTGCTTCAAATGTGTCCTGCTTTGAACTAGCATCTCCATGCTCAGAGCAGCTTTTCTGCCAGGATGGAGATCACTTAACTGCTGTAACCTGAATGATGGCTGTGTTTGGGGCTGACTGCATTTACATATTAATCTTGTTCACACAAACTAGGCAAGTCATCGCACTATCAATACTGGATTGTTTTCAGCTCTGTGCATAGCTCCTGTGGGCACACACAGTGGATGGTAGTGTGGGTAACTTTTTGCCTGATGTATGGATATAAATGTGAGCTTGGTGTAGTGACTGCATTTAGATTAGATACATATGCGATTTAAAGTTCGGGCTCTGCCAGCCCAGGCTAGCAGCCACAACTCTAAGGGAGGCAGGCAGAAATACTGCGTTCTGGGGGCTTCCCACGTGTTCATCCAATGGATGCTGGAAGCTGTGAAGTTCAAAGCCAGGAACTGATGTGCTGTGGGCCCACTGACACCAAGAAACATGGCAAGCCGCAGAGCTGTCATTTCCTGAAGCAGCTGGGTGACTTGGGATCTAAGCTGATTTGCTGCTTTTTCCCGAAACAAGCAAACAAACAAAAGACAAACACAAAAATGAGCAGCGGTTTCCTGGAGCGAACAGTTTACAGCACAAGAACAGTCCGCCATTGAATGCAGCTGGGTCTACTTTTCGTGAAATCCATTGGTGTAGAAATTGCAGGATCAGCTCCTAAATCAGCAAAGACTAAAATTCGTAGCTTAATGTGAACCCCCACCATCGCTGGGAAGATGAACAATAGCATGCAGTTAAAGTGTCTTATCTAGTCACAACTCGAGCATTTTGAAACAAACGTGGCAGGAAATTGGCTGTATGTTAAAGAAGTCTGAAATGTTTACATTCACTCATGGCACTTAAGATACTAAAATGTTGAAAGTGGAGGGAAGAGGTCCTTTTATTGGCCTCAACGAAATTTCTATGTTGACCATAAACTATTCTCTTAAAAATAATTTTTTCCTAAGGTATCCTCAAAATACTGTGTATTTTTATGTGAAAAAGATATGAAAGCAGCTGTTACTTCAAAATATCATTTAAACTACTTGAGGTATGAAATCTTAAAGGTTATTTAATCATTTTGGCATAACTTGATTGTTGTTGTAATTTTTGGTCAAGCATGTTAGACAAATAAAGTCTTAAAAGAAACAACAAAACACAAGGCCTCTTTATATCCTCCTGGTACACTCAGCCCCAGGTAATGGAGCATCTGCTCTACAGCTGTGGGAGCCAGCCTGAGGGTATTGAATTGGAGTATTGAAGCTGCCATCCTGAATGGCTGGGGGCAGCTGGCACGGAGGATGGGGTGTCCCATGGGTCACGCAGCCGACACAGTGATGGTCACTATGATATGACCAGCAGGGGATGGCCCTTATCCTGCTCCGTTCTGGGAAGTCTTGGTCTTCCCTGTCACCTGCTAAAGCTGGATGCTGTCCTTGGGGAATGGGCAGTGAACTGGAGGATGGACAACTTGAGTGCTGGGTTGAGTCTGTACAGACACAAACCATACAGGTTTGTGAGACTAAGCAGATTAAGCAAGGGGACATTTTTATTTTAGCTTTGTGAACACCATCAAAAGCCTGGGTTTCTTGCACCAGCTCCAATCTACCCCAGGTGAACAAGGCCATGAAAGGGAAGGTTCTGCAGTTCTGCAATTGTCAGCTCTGTTTAAATTCGGGGATGAGCTGTCAAGTTGCTTACCACCCCCATCCCCAGGGCTGACCTTCACTGCTATTTATCCAGGTAGGATCACTCCCAAAGGTGTGCTGGTGTGTATCCATAATAATGTGCGTTCCCATCATTAGGCAGAATTGTTACCAAGATAAATTTCAGTTCATTTCAATGAGGATTAGGGGAGATATCGCTGCATGTTAGTGAAAAAAGGCGAGATTATTTTTACCTCTCTCAGGCACATATGGCTGGGGATGTGAAATGTTCCTTGGGTACTAGTAGTGAGCAAATAGGGATGCAGCACCTACCAGAGCAGCTGCCTTTCCCCTGCCCACCACAGTGCACCCCAATCTGGAGAGCTGGATTCAGGATGTCAGATGCTGCTGCTTGTGAGAATCTGAAGCTAGAGACCCCCAAAACTACTCTGACTTTCAAGGAGAGTGCTTTCGGGAATTGGCAAGGCAGCTGTCTGGAGGAAAGGTGTAAATCCCTGTCTTGCTCAGCAGGGCCATGTGTGGGACTGGAGGCCATGCTGGGCAGGAAGCAGTGCCAGCACTCAAGCATTGCTGCAGTGGGCAGCCAGAGGGGATGGGGAGAAATAGTTCATCTTCTGCAGACTCTGAGCATGCTGACAGCCAATGTTGGAGGAACAAGCCATTCCTTTGAAGGCAATTTTTGGAATAATCTGCCCATGGGGATGTTTGCCCCTCTTCATTTATTCTTGTTTGTATGAGAATTTCTCTCTTAAAAACTCATATTATTGCTCGCTGCTAATGTAACTCACATATAGCAAAGATAACTGCGAATGTCCTGTCAGGTACGATCCTGTCCCTCTCTGGAAACTCTCTGCATCTGAGATTTCAGAGATATTTTGGAACAGTGAGTTCCCCGGGTGATGATGCACAGTACATTAGAACAACAGCATTTCGCTTATCCCTGTAAGAGTGTTGTCATTTGGTTTTATTGACTGTCCCTTTGTTCTCTTTTTATGTGAAAAGTGTAAATAGGAGTGCTCATATGTACCTTCTTTGTGCCATTTGTTATTTTGTATACTGCCATTATGTTGCTTTTCCTCACTTCGTCAGGAAATTAAAACAATTTCAATTTTAGCCAGACTTTTTAAACGTCTTTCTGTCCCATCTCAGAAAGACTTCCTCCCTTCTGATGTGTCCTGTGGGAGCTGGGGACAGCCAGGGACTTCAGAGGACCTCCTGTCCCTTCCCATCAGAGCTTCTGGGGACAACAGTCTGCCACTTTCTTCTCTCCTGATCTTCATCTAACACTGTTCATTTGTAGGTATTTGCAGCCCAAAGTGAAGGACTGTGGTGAGCTGCCTGTGGCCCTAGATGGAGTTTTCCTTTAAAGAGATGACAGCCTATCTAGGCTCCCCTTGGTTTGCACAAGCACCACCTATGAGGAATCCCTTTGAGACCATGTAGGAATGCTTCTGCAGCCTTTCTGCTCTGGGCCTCTCCCCTGGCCGTGGTGGTGCACCCTGCAGCCCTCCTCTCCTCAGGCCCGCCAGTGGCTCCAGGCTGTGGGGCTGGCACGCTGCTGCAAGGGGCTGGTAGCTGCAGGATGCCTGATCGCTCCCACCCCATGGTGTGGTGCTTCACAGCATGTCCCTTGCCCATGACCCTTTGCTGCCTTTCAGGAGCTGCTCTTTGACAAAGGTCTCCATCAGGACCTTTGTGCGTGTCCACACCAATTATATCAGACACCTCTTCTTGACAGGATTTTGATGTACCAAAGCTTTCAAATAGATTAAAGGAACAAGCTTTTTTTTCCAGAAGCTGACTGTGTTTTATTTCCACACACAGCAAAGTTCATTCTCCTCTAGCGCACGACAAGCTAATGCTGAGTAGAGCAATTAACCTCACTGTCAGCCACTGGGCCAGTGCACAACATGCCCTTGTGCTCCGCCGTTTGCTCTGCCTCAGCACCATCCAGGTCTGGTCAAACAGCAAATGGCTTCTGGTGCTGGAACACTGTGTGTTGAAGGCCCTGCTCCCAGGCTGCAGCCAGCCTCGTGCCATGGGCCTCAGTGGGGAATGGTGATGCGGATGGGCTTGCTGTTTTCATTCAGTGCTTTCTGCTCTGGGGGTGTCATGAGCCTTTAGTGTGCTGATGGAGTTGTGCTGCAGAAACACTCCTGGCTGCCCTGCATAGCAGCCCGTCCAGCAGCTGCTGCTCCTGCAAGGGAAACATTTATAGGCCAACACAGACCTCCCCCCGCCTAACAGCTTGGGACAAATTTTCCAGAAATAATGAAGTTATGCAGGATAACACAATTTAAATTGATTGAGCAATTAAACCTGCATTTGTATTTCTTTTCGCTGTTTTATAAGGCCGTTGCATGGTGCAGCTGCTCTGATTGCATCTGTTACCTGATGTTTTACAAGGAAGGGAGAGCTGCTTTGCATGGACATGTTTTGGCTGCCAGTCACCTTCCTTTTGTCACCAACCCTTCTGCCTCTGTCGCCAGCACTGTGTGCCACTCATGGGGGGGCTTCATGAGCAGCCCCCAACGTGGGTACCCCCACTCCAGACACATCCTTGTCTCCCCCAGGGCTGGAGTGCATCCTTATATGCAAAGAAGTGGAGGTCCAGCTGGCAGGATAGCTGGTTTGCCCAGCAGGGATGTGACTGGATGAGAAAGGTCCCAGGTGCTCCCTTATGTCCCACAACAAAGGGCTGTGTCCCTGGGGCTGTGACACCCCATGTTTGCCAGCCCAAATCTTCACACTACTGTGTGATTTTGTTCCCATACTTGGATTTCTTGAAAGAATACATATTTATTTTAATGGCAGCAGAGGCATTGAGCATAATCATTTAGATACTATTGCATTTCTTCATTTCGTTCATTTGAAAAGTCAGGATTTACATTCGGCTGCACTTACAGAAAGAACAGGGTTGGCTTCATGGAGTGCTTCCAGATGCATTGCTAAGGGCAACTCCTCTTCAAAATGAGTTGGTAATGCCGATCACACTACCCTGAGAAGTGTCAGCTCGTGAAGGGATGCTGCAGGGACCATGTGACAGTGGCCAAATCACCATCTTTCATGTCATGTGCTCGCTTTCAAAGTTAGCAATGATTTAACATGGCTATGGCATGTGTGGTGAGAAGATCTGTGAGGACCTTCATATGTTGGTTTTATCCCATGGACAGCTGGTCTTGCCTTTGAGCCCACAGACAAACCCCACTGCCTTCTCCATCAGTAGGACTTCTCTCCAGGCAGGACCAGCAAGCCCAGAGGGGCCAAGAGGGGCAGGTCCTTCCACTAAGGGTGACACCAGACACTCCACAACTCACCTCAAGCTGAAAGATGTGGATATGGAATTGTAGAATCACAGCATGGTTTAAGTTGGAAGGGACCCTAAAGACCATCTAGTTTCAACCCCCCTGTGCCATGGGCAGGGCTGTCATCCACCAGCTCAGGCTGCCCAGGGCCCCATCCAACCTGGCCTTGAACACCTCTAAGGGTGGGGCATCCACAGTTACTCCGTGCAGCCTGTGCCAATGTATCACCACTCTCTGAGTAAATATTGTTTTTTCGTAATATCTAATTTAAATCTCCTCTCTTTTAGTTTGAAGCCATTACCCCTTGTCCTGTCACTACACTCCCCAGTAAAGAGTCCCTCCTCCTCTTTCCTGTAGGTCCCCTTTAAATACAGAATGACCTCAATTAAGTCTCCCTGGAACGTTCTCCAAGCTGAACCAGCTCTCACAGCCTTTCTTCACTGGAGAGGTGCTCCAGCCCTCTGACCACCTTCATGCCCTCCTCTCAACCCATTCCAACAGCTCACATCTTTCTTGTGCTGGGGACCCCAGACCTGGGCATAGTACTCCAGATGGGTCCTCACAAGGGCAGAATAGAAGGGGACAATCACTTCCCTTGCCCTGTTGGCCAGGTCTGTTTTTACATAGGCCAGGAAGCAGTTGGGCTGCAATTGCACAATCCTGGCTTGTGCTGAGTTTTTGCCCACCAGAACTCGCAATTCCTCTCATCTCATGTGTCTTACCTGTTTGTGAAATGATGGTGGCTTCTGGCACCTGAGTGATCTAACAGCCTGCTTAATGCTCATGCTTACCAGTAACAGAAGGAGCAGTGCCTCTGTTACCTGCCTCTAGCCTGCTGTCCATTGTTCCCACCAGAGCCCTTGGCAATTCATGCTGGGATTGCTGGGAAGCAGTTTTTTCCCCACATACATCCAGCAGCACCTTCTTTCCTCACCCGTTATCCTTGTTATGCAGAGTGTACATAACAGTGTTTATTTTTTGTTCAGAAAGAAATAAAAGCTCTGAAGTGCTACCTATCCTGTTCATTTCTGCAAATGCCCATAACAATAATTAATCATACATATTATTAACATGCGGTCAAGAGACTTGTCAAAACTGGAGCTCTTGAGTGGTAAACAGAGCTCACACAATTAACAGCCACTGCTCTGAGAATGCTTGAATCGAGTCAGTGTTTCTCCCAACATGAAAGAAAGTCAAGGAAGTAATAAATCATGGAAACATAGACAATACACTCAACAAACTGTGATGAAGACACTTCATCAACTGCCTGTAGAATTGCATCAGTGTGTTGCACGAGTCTGCAACAGTCGAGCTTGTTGCATTATAGATGTATTGAATAAGTACTCATTAATGCTGCCCTAAACTTGAAAATACTGTGCTCATGCTTTCTTCTGTCGTAGAAGTAGTTTTATTGCTTAATTACATTCAATTAACCTGCTGCTGAGCATTTGCTGTTCCTTAATACAAAGAACTTCTATGGTGCAGATTTTAATCTAAAGCACCGGATCTCAGCCAGGCTGAGAGTGATGGGGCAGGGGTGTGCTGGCCTGGCTGCACAGGATAGGTCCTCACATCGGGTACAGACACCCTGCTCATTGCATCTCTGCTCTGTTAAAGCAGTGCCTTTCAGCTTACGAGAAATCAACTCTTGCTAAAGGAAACAAAGGAAAAAGGACAACAGCAGCAGACGGGGAATGGCTCCTCCAAACTTTGAAGCTGGTTTTATCTATTAGAAACAAAAAACTTAAAGCACAGAGATTGGAAGAAAAAAAATATTTGAAAGCAAATGACTGACCGGTGCTCTCAGATGCAACTGTAGTGTTCTGTGCTCCCTGTTGGCTTCATTTCTGTTTCTGAGCTAAAAAGGACAGTGTCCTCTCAAGAACATTGTTGTCCTGTTGTCCCCCACAGCACCTTCTACTCTCCTGGTGGCTTTTACTTTTCTGTGTACAGGACTACAGAGCTCTTCTCACAAGAACAGCGCGCTTACAATAGCAGGGTTGCAAAACTGAGCTGAACCAGTGAAAGTCTAGGTCAGTAGCCCAAGGTCTGAATCTGAATTTGAAAACTCAAGTTGGGTGGCACTTCTGGTGGGGGAAACCTCCTGCCCAAATCCCAGCCAGCAGAGTTCAACCCATCTTTCAGGGGCTGTGCTCCTCTTCTAGACATCAAATGCCTCATAGTGTGCAAAACTTGTGACATCTGGTTGACACATCAGCTAGTGGAAACATTCTCTTTGGAAAGAAGCTGCCAAGGTGATGGCAAAATGAACACACAAACCTAGTGCACTTGGGAGCTACAGAAAAAAACATGCAAACAGCATTCTTCCCTGGACTAAGGAGACCAGGATGGGACAAAGGAATTCTTACACAGACTATCAAGATCCAAAAAATCAGGGGAACGCTCAATGTTTTAGTTATTTTTGTGAGTTTTCTTTAATATTGCTCATTTTTAAATTGTTTTCTATTTTTTTAAATCCTTTATTGACCGTACTTGAAAAAAATCCTTCATGCTGAACACCAGCCTTCTTCCTGCCAGAACCGAAGTCTTCTACTTGTCCATAGGAACTCCCCTGGCAGCCCTGGGGAGCTCAGGTCCATACGTTGGACTCCTCCAGGTGCCTGTCACCACCAAGCACCTGTGAAAAAAGCCAGGTTCCATCTTCTTCCACGCTCCCAGCAGCAGCTGTAGCTAACACTCAGACCCCCCTCTGCCACCCTTACTTAATGCTGACCAAAGGCACCTCCCTCAGCCCGCACTGAGATGCCCGGTGCCCTGGCCCTTCCCCTGCCCTGTGGCCTTGGGCTGGGCTCTCACCCATATGGCCATGTCTTTCCTGTACTGGGAAGAGAAGGTGGAATCCACACACAGACTCCCAAGTTCCAAAAAAACCCACAAAAACTGAGGAATTTACTGTTTTGGTTATCTTAGTGGCTTTAGGTTTTGGCGTTCGTTTCCTTTTCATTGTTTATACTTATTTTTTTTTTTTTTTGGTAAAGCTTTTGTAGTCCAAGCTTGAAAAAAGTCCTTCATGCTGAACGTCAGCCTTCCTCCTGTCAAAACCAAAGTCTTCTGCTTCTGCACAGGAACAGCCACCCTCTGTGACACCTTTGAGACCTCCTCACATTCCCAGGCAGCTCGGGTCCCCCTGCTGGACTCCTCCGGTTGCCCCGGCGCAGCAGCTCAGAGGATGCCAGTCCCTGCCTTCCGTTCTTCCACTTGGTGAAGAAGAGATGAGAGGACTTGGGGAGGGAGGGGAGGTGGGGATGGGAAGGATGGGTTCGTAGGAACATTGGCCGTCAAAATAAGAATTCACGGGAAATGAATGTCTCACGTGAGCCTGCGGAGAGGTCAGAAAGCTGGGGCTCTATCAGATAATGGTAAACTTACAGGATGAGAGCATCAGCGCTGCCATCGAGGCACCTATCTGCGGGGAGGTGGACAAGACCTCAGGCCACTCCAGTAGTAGGGGTGGGCTCTGGCTCTCTTCTGCCTCTTCCTGAGAGCGATGAGCTGCTGGTGGTTCTGCCCTGATGGAGGTGGATCCACTTCCATCGGTTCTTCACCTGGCACCAGATCCACCTCCATGGGCCCCTCACCGCTCTCAGGAGGGTCCACCTCCATCGGCTTGATGGTGTTGAGCCTCTCCATTAGCTGACTCTTCTCTGCAGGAGAACAATTCATCCTGCCTCCTCCACAACAAAAAATACCACTTAATACCACTTCGCTCTCGAGCTCAGTGCTGCTACTGGCGTCTCAAGCTCAGCGACCAGAGTTCTGGGCACAGGGTCACCCTAGTTAAAGGGCTCAGAACACAGGGCTGTGAGGTGACTTGTGACATCAGGAAGCCATGGTGATGCTGTTCTAAGGATGTCCCATGGTGACCAAATGTCAAGGATATACCGGTTTGGACTGGTTCCATGACTAAGGGAGTGGGGGGACCGAGGTTTGAACAAGAGAGGAAAGATATTTTTGTGTAAGAAATAAAAATACAAGAGACAGAGATATACATATAGGTTGCTCTGAATTTAACGCCTCCTATTTGTTTCCCTAGACACTGCAACAGATACTAGGAGTATCTACTCTGAGAGAGCAAATTCTCAGCTACAGCACACTATGTTTCAACATAGTCCCCACCATTGGCCGATTTGTGCATGAGCTGATCAAGATGCTCTTCATTTTATAATGTGATAGCAGTGCATGGCCATCCAGAATGTGGCTCGTCTTTCACATCTCTCTTGCCACTGCTGAAACACATTGACCACCGCCTCACTGTGCTCACGTCCACTGTTCGGTCTCCATTAACATTCAGCAAGTGTGGATGAATGTCAGTGGGTGTCATTTTTCCATGTGAAAGGACTCAGTGACGCACCTTTGCTTCATATGCACTTCCGCGTCAGTCGCCATCTTGTCAGACTGCCCCTCTGCTGCCATCTGTCACATGGCAACAAAAAGTAATGGAATATTGGTGGGAAGGTTCAGCCTCTACTGCCATACCACCAACATCCACCTCTGATGTAGTGAGCCAACATGATAAAACAGGAGGCATTACTTTTGGACCAGCCCTCATAAAATATGTGATACAGTGAATGTTTGTAAGTAACAAAACATTTTATTTTTAAATATCTTTTATTAAAATATTTTTAAAAAGAGAGCAACACACCTATAAATCTAGTGGGATATTTAACTTTGTATTTGTGCAACCAATGCATCAGTCTTCTTTTAATGTCACTGGTTGCCATTCTTAGTGAGGTCTCAAAGTGTTTGTCAGAAATTTCTGATGAAATTTTACTCTTCCACTGCTTCATCCTTGACAATAGTTGTGCACCAATGTACATAGTGCCAAAAAGTGATGACATGAATAAGGTGTGGTTGTGATAGACAGAGGTTTTAAAACTCTGGTAAAGAAGCATGATGAGAGTTTTGAGTTGAGTTTCCAATTGCAACTCTGTACATTCCATTTGAGTATTCATGGTTAATGTGCTTATGTTGACTGAAAATGGAGCTGCAAATATTCCTAAAAAGTGATGATTTTTTTTGACAATGTTGAAACCTCTTCTCCATTTATCAAAATGGAAAGTGTGGCTATGTATTTTTTGTTGGTCACAGGAATATGTTTAGCCAGGGTATCAAAATGCATAATCTTATTTCCTGTAACTTGAGTTAGCACTGCACTGTGCCCTCATTTCAGCCCAAACAGTGCCAATTGCATACCTGTGTCTGACTGTTGCTGAGAAATGGCTGCACGCCTAGGGCCAGGCCAGGCTGCCTGGAAGGGCAGAGCTGGTGCAGCGTGGGGGGTGGCCATAGGACTGACAGGGTTGGGCTGCATGTGGTCTGAGGGCCATGGGTTGCGCATGCCTGCACTAAGGCTTACGTAACTATTAGGAATGTTTTCAAGAGCAGCCATATCTATCCCTGCAAGTATGTATCCATTGCTTTCCCAGCTGAGCTGGAATAGTCAAGAGATGCCGTCAGTGTGCTGGGCCTGCTCTTCCCTTGGTGAAGAGAGACCAGCACTCTGTCCTGAGGAAATACTTTTGTCTTCTTCTAATGAAAGACAGTGCACAATGTGCATGAATTAAAAAAGCCACTTACACCTTATTTTATTTTCCAAGGGACATTTCAGCTTTTCAGGGGAAACATCTTCAAATCAGGACAACTCAGTGTGGCACAGCCAGGTATCTCCGTGTCATCAGCTTCATCTCTGCAAGCTAGTCAGGCGCCTGGAGTTCTGGGCTGCGTAGCTGTTTGCAAACCATGGCAGTTTCATTCAGAGATATGGGATATGGGATATGAGACATCAAGTGCGGAAACTTGAGATATAGCATGTTAAAATATTTGCTCTTTGGGGAAGGATTTTGGTTTAGAAGTTGTTCAATTGATGATTGACTTTGATAAGTAAATATGGCATACGGTTTTTATTATTTCCATGATACAAATTTGAGAAATTTTGTGTACTGGGACAATGAAATTCAGAGGACATCCCCTCACAGGATACCACAGAGAAGCAGAAAAAGACAAAATCAGGGAGGGAGTTCAACTCATTGTAGAGGAGAAGGAAGAAATATTCTCCAAGGGACAAGCTGGCAGCAGAGAGATGAACTGACACAATGAGTTACAACACAAAGGATGTTGCTGTTCATGAAATCAAAAGACACCAGTGCAGTTCACCATGATGCAGCTGAGTAAAAATTGTATTCCAAAAGGAGCTGAGGGACAAAGGGTGTCCAAGGTATCCTCTTGGAGATAAATAAAAAATATCAAAAGGGGCAAGAACATAAGGGTGAAAATATTGGATAAGTAAGAGGTATAAGTGGAAGAATTTGGGTTTTTAGGACTCTGGAATGTCTGCCCTGTTTGGAAGAGCTCTTCTGTGGAAAATCAGGCTGGCTGGATCTGTATGGGGATGTTTCAATAACAGAGACGTGTGAAAAGAATGGACCATCAAACTCTCAGACCATACAAAATCTTTCTGTTGGCAACACAAAACAGAGCCAGAGTACACAGTGCAGAAATTCATGAAGTGATTATAAAGCAAGATTAGGTAATAAATGCAAGAAACAGAAATTACTTGTTTAGAAATATATTTTTGAACTAGCTGATATTAATGAAATCCAATAGAATGACACATGGCAGAAATGTTGATTAAATTGTCTCTAATCTCCAAGAAAAACCAACTCTGCAAAACAGTACAAAATGGTGATATTGTAACTGTGAAGTCAGACAATCGGAATACTTATTCATCCACTGACTCTAGGGAGTAAAGCCCATGGTGTCCCTCCAGGTGACATGTGCTGGGCACTGCTAAAGCTGACTTCAAATAAGGAGAAAGAACAAATTAGATAAACTACGTATTTCAGAAAGGGCAATATCACAAAGCTGGAAGCCAACAAACTGGCTAGGAGAAAAACCATTCAGATGGGAAAATGTAGTTGGTATTTTTAAAGTATTTTTAAAAGTTTGCCAAAGTTCCAGGATCCAGAAAGAGCCAAACTGTACTAAGGCTTCCAAAACAAAATAACAAATAAACAATGAACAAACCACCCTGGTTTTGAAGGTAAATAAAAATAGACTTGAAAAAGAAAGAAGATAGATATATGCTATAGATGGATGGAGAAATTTGTGTTTAAAAGCAGTGAGGAAAGAAAAAGTACACAGGGAGCATTAATGGCTTGGAACAAGAACAAGAAGAATACAAAAGAAAATGGCAATGGGAGATTCACCAACAGCATTACAAAAAAAGTGGGATTTTTAGGTGTTGTTGTTGTTGCATACAGACGAAGTGTCTGGGTGGTACAGGGACATTACATGGGGCTGGCCATCAAGTACTACAATCAGTCCAGCAGTCCTTAAACAATGCGTTAAACCAATCACCAGTTTTTTTAAATCAGGAACATGGTATTTGAGATTATCTGAGAAACTGGCTGAGGAGATTTTTGAACTGCTAATAATAAATTTTCAGACATTTCAAACAAGACAAGTTTTGGGAGCCCAGAAAAAGCTGAAATTTTGCCAGTATTTTAAAAAGGAAGTGGAAGGCCAAAGATAGAGACTGTCAGCTTGAATTTGATCATCAAAAAGAAGCAGTGACAGGATTGCCTGAAAACGTTTGAGTAATAAAGAATTAAAAATGTCTAATAATATCAAATGCTAATCAGGGTGGGTTTAAGTAAAATGGAATTTCTCAAACTAATCTGATATCTTTTTATGAAATTACAAGTTTGGATGATGAATGAAATAGTGTTAAGGTAGCAGACTTCTGTGAGGCACGTGACTTGCTACCACTGCCTAGCATTTTGAGTAGGAAACTGGAATGATATAATTTCAACATGGTACATGTTAAATGAATTTAAAATCACCTAACCAATGTAATTAATTTAGGAATCATCATTAAGAGGCTATCTGCTTTGTAGAGTCCTCCAGTCAGTGATTCCTGTCCTGACTTGATTTGACTGCAAATTTTGACCAGGAAACCCTTCTTCCCGACAAAAAAAAGTGTGCTACTGAAATGTATTACAGATGGAATCCAGTGTTGCACTACACAAAATATTGAACAGGATGGGTCACAGGTACAGGGCAATCTAGGTTATTTTCAAAACAAGGTATGGCTAAAAGGCCTACCTTTCTTGTGGCCACAGAGGAAGTTGTATCCCTGAATAAACAAACATGAGTGACAGTGATTTTCCCTTGGGGAGAGCTCTTACAGAAGGGCTTGAATGTGGTCTGGGGTCTCAGCTGCTGCCATGGGCAGAGGACCATATACAGCAGGTGTTTGGGCAGAGCAAGTGAAGGAAGGTACAAGTCCTCTGCATCTGGTGTCCACGTGGCTGAGACTTAGAAATGCCTCAGCTCTGGCATCCCTGGTTGTGTTCTCAACACCCCTAATGCGGTGTTGAGAAGTTGGAATTGACACGAGGAGGACCTGCAGAAATGAGAAATGCGAAAATTTGCCATTAGAGGTGAAAATCTGAGTAGCTGATTCAGAGTTGCTGAACAAGCAGAGGTTTAGGATGAGACCAGCGTGACTTTCAGGTAACCACAGGGTGCTCAAGCTGAAAAATGCACACAGGCAAATTCGTGTATGAAATAACATCAGCTTAAAAATACATATATGTATGTATTCAAATGTATGTATGCAGTGTTTTCTTTACAAATATTTTAATTACTTACTAACACAACCTTCAAATAATTGTGCTGATTCTTTGCAACTTGCAATTTTAAAATCAAGATCTGGTGTACATCGACAAACAAAAATTAGTTATAGAAGTCCCATTCATTAGGAACAAACTAACAAACACTCACACAGGCTCTTTTGGCATAACTTTGAATCAGGCCCTAGCTTAATGGACAATTCTGCAAAATGGCCACTGCCCGGGGTGCCTCCACCCTGCTGTCTTCCTAGGGCTGAGCAAACGTGTGGCACTGAGGAAAATGCTCCTTTATGCAGACATGTCATTTCACACCCTGCCAGACAATTAAAATGCAAATTTAAAATGTTTATTAGAACTGTTTCAGCATCTATTCTAATGCATAAGAAGGGAATTATGCGCAGTGTATGGAGAAAGATGCATTGCTCCTCAAGTAAAACCTGGCTTCCACTCTAGAACTGGAGAGAGCACAGAGATATAGCTGGGAAAGTTGATTCTGGTCTGATTCTGATCTGATACGCTGGAATAAACACACTGAACTCAGCGTAGTCACAAAGCTTTATTGATTTAATGAAATGAGAATTTAGCTCCATAAAAGTACTTACATTGAAAGCATGTCCATAGCACAACGAAACTTCTGCATTACACTGTTTTTCACTTCACTCTTATTTTTAATTACAAATAATCTGTGTTCAGGGATGAGGACGGACTAAGCTGAAGTAAGGCTCAAACACACTGGCCTTGCAGCCTGGGGTTAACCTTGAGGCCATGGGGCCAGTTATGGAATTTCTGGTTGAGCAACACCTGCATAGGTTTGGAGGAGCCACCAGCAACTGGGCATAGCACCAAGTACTATGGATGCTTTGTTAAATCATATTCTGGAGCTCAACAAATGCAGCTTAAACTCTTTTGCAACTTTTGACTTCCCTGTTTGGTAGGGCCAGGGAAAGAAAGTGGCTGAGCACAGTGCTCAGCCTCTGTAGCCCCATGCAGCACCCCCACATGTCAGGAGCCCACAGTACCTCTCAGGGGCTGCCCTTCTTTGGCTGTGCAGTTCTTGAACTCCCCAGACTGGGAGCTGCTCTGTGCACTTAGATGTCACCTCCCCCAAGATGAGCAATCAGCCCTTAATGGACAGGACCAGAGCCAAGTTTTTTTAAGATGTGAGGTCTGGGTATGCATGCTGGCAGTTCTCCTTCCTATGTCAAATACATAGTTGCTCCATTAAGATTCACTCCAGTGCAAGCTGATGTTTAAGACAACTTGCTTCCCTTTCCTATTTAACATCTATCTACATCAAAGATGAAATCTGGATGCTCCCAGAGCTGTGATGAGGTTGTTTTTACAGGTATTTGAGCAGCGTGTTAAACCTGCTTATTTGAAGATGATGATATTTGTATTGTTGCTAAGAATTCATGCCAAGCATAATTTTGGGGCGTTGGGAAGGTATCATATTTGCATATTTTAAGTATTGATATAATACAAAATTCTTTTTATGTCTCTTTTCACAGCATAATAATGCTCTTTCCACTGCATGACAGCTTTTAGTATAGAAAAATTCAAAAACAGAAGAAAATTATTTTTCAGAAAATGGATTTTTTTTTTCTGATTTTCATTTTGCCATGTTTGGAACATCCCTTATTGCTCATGACCTGCTGTATATCATCCAGATAAAAACAGTAATTGCACAGAGATACAGGTACTTCACATGGTAATGCCTTAATCAAACAAATCAAATGACTGCATTCTGGAGGAGTCTGATTTTTTTTCTACAGCATGCTCTATTTCTAGCCTTGTGTGCCTGTAGAAGATGGGCTCTATGAAGCTCTTCCTTATTCCTTTTCTTTTAAGTCCTTTTGATTACCTTAACCCTTTCTTTTTTGTTCATCCTCCAAGCACAGTGAGACTCTATTTCTGATCCTGCAAGCTCCATAGAATCACAGAACATAGAATTATGGAATGGCTCAGGTTGGAAGAGACCTTAAAGATCATCAAGATCCCCTGACATGGACAGGATTACCATGCACCGGCTCAGGCTGCCCAGGGCCCCATCCAATCTGGCCTTGAGCACCTCCAGGGATGGGGCATCCACAGCTTCTCTGGGCAGCCTGTGACAGTGACTCACCACTCTCTGAGTAAAGAATTTCTTCCTAACATCTAACCAAAATTTCCCTTCTTTTAGTTTGAAGCCATTCCCCCTAGTCCTATCACTATTAGGCCATGTAAAAAGTTACTCTATTTCCTGTTTATAAGCTCCCCCCAAGTACTGGAAGGCCACAATGAAGTGTCCCTGGAGCCTTCTCCCAGATAAACAAGTCCAACTCCCTCTGCCTTTCTTCATGGGAGAGGTACTCCAGTTCTCTGAGCATCTTTGTGGCCTCCTCTGGACCTGCTCCAGCATCCTTGGGACCCGCTCCAACAGCCTTAACATAGAAATAGCTGCCACAGACCCTATGAACTTCCCTCTGCTGTTTTCCAGCTCTTGTTTTCCTTTCCCTACTTGCTTGTGCTCCCAGCAAACAACTCCTGTGCCTTGTGATTCTGCCCTGCCCTGGAAGGGCCCTCCCTAGATGCTGCCTCCCCCAGGCCAGGCCCCAGCGCTTGGCAGTGGTGGCCAGTGGGCCTGGAGCAGGGCTGAGGAGGCCTAGGAGCTCAGGTGGGCTCAGGTATGTGCTAACAACAAGCAGCATATGTTGCTGGTGTTGCACGAGCTTCGAAGTGAGAGACATCCAAGAGGAAGAAAACGCAGTGAAAGATATTCCTCTTTCATAGTCAAATCAGATACAGAATTCATTTTTGTTTTTACTTTAATTGTCTGCAAACCCTATGTAGTTAGGCTGGCATGAGCTCTTCTGCTGTGCAGGCTCTGGTGGTGCTGGCTGTGAGCAGGTGCTGTGTGCCAGATGCTGCTTGAGGGAGGCTTCCACCGCAGCACACATCTCTGAAGGTTTCCTTCTGTCAGTGGGGTTTCTGAGCAGGTAGATGGGTGATCTGGGAGGGATTCGAGGCCCCTGGGCGGTGGGAGAATGACCGGTGACTTCAGTCTCCTTCAGTTAGTTTATTTTGTTCAGAAGTGGATTAAATGGAACTTAAAGTGCTGTTAAAGCACTGTCGAAGGAGCAGCTCTTCTCTACCCTTGGTGAACCTCATACCACAGGTGCAGAGGAGGTATTCAGCAGCAATGGTGCCATTTGGGGGATAGAATAGCAAGCAACATGAGGTTAGGCAGAAGGGCTGTGGAGGGGAGCGGGTTGTGCTGCACAGCTGAACCAGCCCCAGGGACCCTTGTCTTTGGTCTTACAGCCTTTCATGAAGAAAAGATGTTGCTCCAAACCCCGCTGTCCCCCTGCCTGTCTCCCTGCCCAAAGGCTACTCCTGGGGTGGCAGAAAACACAAATCAGAGTCCTCTGCTCAGCAGTGACATTTCCTACCTTTGCAATGATGTTTTTATTTTCATAACCACCTCAGTGATTACGTGTAGCAGTGGGGGACCGTTACCAAGGGATAATACTCAATTCCACTGACATTATCTACCTCTTAGTGGAAACAAATGGATCCCTGCCAGCCCGCCAGTGCTGGATGGCTGACCATTTTTTTTGTGGGGAAGGGGTGCTTAAAAAGCTCTCTTCCATTATAAAGTTGATCCATCCAGCAGTTTGTGATTTTAATATGAAAAATTACCTTGGTTATTTTGAAATGCTAGCAGTTGAAATTCACTTTGTTTTTTGAGGCTGGATAAACAGTTGACAAGTGACATCTCTGCCTTTAAAAACTCACTAAAAAAACCAGCATGATTTGATTTGTTCGTACAGTGAAAAGATTGTTCTTTAATCCTTTTGGAGTTGTTGGATTTGATACTCCTGCCAGTGGAACTAATGAAAAATCCTCTGGCACGATGTGTCAAGAAGCCCAGGGACGTCCCTGGCCACAGCACGTCTCCTGAAGAAGGCAGGTACCTTGAAGGTGGCAGAGCCAGGGACACAATGCCCTCATCCATTCACAACACCGCTCCACGCCAAAAACAGCATGGGGACAGAGACCTTATTATATTTGGTACTACAAAACTGGATCCAATTGTCAGATAGAAGATGCGGGTGTATTTGAAAAAATACACTAAAACATAGCCACCCAATAATTACTTAAGTAGTTTTGTTGGTTGTTTTTGCCATCATTATAACAATTCAGTGAAATCCACTATTTAAAAAATAATCGCTGTAGTATTTGTGTTACAATTTTAGGTGTTCTGAACAGCAACTAATTCTTTAATAAGTATGAATGATTAATTCAGGACATAAACTGCATGAAATAATAACAGAAATTAAATCAGGCATGCTGCATCTGATTAGGGTTGGAGGAAGAAGTTGCCATTAAAGAAGAGAGCACTTTGTGGATTCACAACAGTTACAAAAATAAAACTAAAAGGCCAGACTAATTGGTTCTTGCATGGGGCTAGACTGAACCCCTGCTGGGCTCAACTCAGGTGCTGAAACATAGTTTCCTGCTGCAGCCTGAGATGACCTCAGACCTGTGGGGCTGGCCAATGTCAATGCAGGACCATCTGGAGATGCCCAGTGGGAATGCCTAACACGCCACAACAGCTGTGCAATGAGACCCACCCTTTTCAGTCACTGACACAGGTATGTGTATCCCTAAGATGCACTCTTTCCTAGTAATGGAACTAGGAATTTTTATATTGGCTTAGTATGGGAGGACATCCTTAAATAACCATAGTCACAGTCTCTTCTGTTAATCCAACATCTAAGCATCGATTTTAGTGATTTACAGATAGCCATCAGTTTTGGGGAAAAAGTCTAGTAAGTATTCTTTATGCTACCATTTCAAATACATCCAATGCCAAATGTATTTATTTAATACTGAAGTACAAATTGCAAAAATCCTAGAAGCTATGTGAAAAAACAGTACAGAACATCTACACTCCACATCTCCAGCTCCAATTAGAAACATCCCCAGTGCTTTTTACACACATTTTCCTGTAAATCTCCTGAAAGCTCCAAAAGCAATGAACCATTTTCTCAGAGAAACAGACATTAAAGTGGCCTGAGCTGGGAATCTTTCTGATTCATACCAATGGTTCACATGTTCACTAGAAATAATAAGAAAAACAGTTCTTCCATTTCCATTCAAAAGAATTCCATATATTCACGTGTGTGTGTATGTATGTGCTTCTACAAACACACAGCTTGCTCTTTCTTTTCCTTTATTAATACTTTTAAACTTATTTTTACTGTGGAGGAAGAGTGATACCAAACAAGTTCAGGTGATGAGGACAGAGCTCTTCAGTATACCAGTGAATACTAATTCAGGAATCCAACAGTGACATATTTACCTAACAAGTCTTCAGAGAAGGTAATTGTTTAGTTGTTGATATAATGCCAGGAAGGAAGCTCTGATGATCATATGTCCTTTAAATATCACAGGAGTTCAACAGTCAAAACAATTACCTTTTAATTTCCTTCCCAAGATCTAAGTATCTCACAAGATATTCAAACAGAATTTTGCTAGAACTGGGAAATCTAACCAAATGGTTTACTTGCAATTTACTGTTTAATTAATATATATGTTTATATATAAGTAATCTCTAAAAAAAATAACCTCATGGCTAACACTGGGAATCTATCTGCAATTATGAAGCCAATGCTCGCTGGTTAAGTGTCTTCCTTCCTAAACTGCTGAAGGATGTAGAGGAACAGTTCTAATATAGAAAGGTGTGGTGGTGTCTCGCTGTTGACATCTTCTCAGATTTCAATAGCCGTTCCAAATTAATGTCCGTGGCAATATAAATATGACACTGTAAGTATAGGAAAAAAGAAGCACTGAGAAATGGGATGATTTTTTGAATAATGATGGCTAATATACTAAAAGTAATACATTTGGCAAATTACAATTGAGGAAATTGAATAGTATGCCTTGTAAACCTTTTTACTGAAATTAGAGTATGCCATTAATAAAATGTGTAAAATTGAAAAAAAAAAGAGTTTTCTTAAAAAGAATCGCTTTTGGAGATGTCTTAAGAAGCCTTATTTTGACAATGTTAATTGTTGCCTCTTTTTTGATAAATGGATTATGCAAAATTAATTCCCTCACTATGTAGATTTAATCCACAACACAGGACCACTCTGTCAGAATTTTAAAGTATTTTGAGTTTTCTAATGAATAGATACAAAAAGCCATACTCAATTAATTTATTAGTTTGAAATTTGAAATTATAAATCCGTCACTGTCTTTATCTACAGTTTCCTGCATTTGTCCAAATCCTACTGTAAGAATGCCCGGAGAAAATCATTGTAGGATATTTTTGAAGATAGAGTTTTATCATAATATTCCAAAATGTTAAATAACTCTTCTTCGGATAGGTTGATTTTGTACTCATGAAGAACCTGTAAAAGACAGAAATAACTTTAAAATTTATTATTTTGTGAGGAAGAAGTAAAAACACTGTTTTGCTAACATTTCTTTACAAAACAACTTCATGATTCAGCCCTACTCTATCTTAGGTTTCTGAGAATATCAGAAAATCAAATCCTCTTTTTTATCTTTGTCTTCCCATATCAATACTGGCTCCTTGAGATGCATTTCTGAAAACCTGCATATGCAGGGGGTTTCATCCATGATCCCAAACAGCACTTGCCTTATGGGGAGCATTGGGAAATGGGTAGCCCCTATGTGTGTAGAAGCTGATTTACAAATAATGCATGTTTAGAAGGCTTTAAGTACTATTAGGAGATGGGATGGAGAGATGGAGTATCTTCCTTTGTATCCTCCTTGGATGATCTGCAGTCTTTGCATCCAGAGAAACAGAAGGAATAACACTGTCACTCAAACTGTGTAAATCCCAATGTACGTAATAATGCCCACATGTACTCAATGTTTTTACTTTTCACAGGACAAATGCTTGGCCTATAGGCGTACCTTTTGAACACTTGAGGGATAAACCAGTTTGAACAGGATTAATCTGGTTCACCTAGTGTTAAAAACTTTACTCAGTGCACTTATCAGTACTTTTGCACTTTTAAGTTTTCATAATGCCCTAAAATGAAAGCAAACAAGACATTAATTTCTGGGGGTTACTTCTGGTTTCAGATGAACTTGAGAATTTGAGCCCTGCCAGTGACCAGCAAAGCCATTAGTACTGGTACACCATGCTAGTAATCACTGGCTTTCTGGAAAGATCTTACTGTTTTGCAACTTTCCCTCCTAACAACTCAGCATCTGAAATCACTAATGGCCCTGTGCATTTAGTACAGCCATAAATAGCAGTGTTACTGAAGTTAGGAGGGAGCTAATTTCCCCATTTCAGTAAATTAAGTTTCCTAGGAGATAAAGGGATCTGTACCTTCACAAATCTCCTTACATCTTGTCAATGGCCGATTAACGCCCTTGTAGCAGTATTATGGAGCTGGGGATGGCTTCTTCATCTAGGCCTGTGAGGTGTTATTGTATTTATTTATTTATTAGTTTTAGCCTGGTTTAGATCATGTTAGGGAAGCTTGATTAGCAAGTTGTTGACAATGCTTTAACTTGGAAAGATAATCATCACATGTCCTAGAGGAATATGACAAATTAAACTCAAACGTAACAGGTCTGATCTTCACTCTTCCTCCCCTAAGCTTGGTGTGTTGAGGCAGTACACAGGCAGGCAAAAAGCTGCAGTGACAACCAGAGAGCCTGTGGCATGAAGATGATATGGCTACAGTGGTACTTCTCATCCCCCAGCCTTCATGCAGGAACTTAGGTTTCAGTTACAGGGATGTGCCAGGAAATATCATCTTCCCGTCAATACTAAATAAGTAGAGATTTACAGAGCAGTTCAGTGACTGGTATAATCTAAAGGGGTTTAGACTGTTCTTTGCAGTGCCAGGCAACAAGCTGGTTTCCTGCAGCTCCAGGGAAAGGGAGCTTCAGAATCACACTCCATGATTACTTATTGCATTTAAGCATTTGCTTGCTGTGATTGAGCATCCTGTCCACCAGTTTATCAGTTCTTTAAAGCAGTAATAATACCAAGGGGTGTCCCAATGCACGCAGCATTAAATGAGTTTAGGGACCCATTGTAATTTTTTCTTGCAATTGAATAGCAAATATTCACAATTCGTCTAGAACACACTGTGATTATTAATCCTAAATAAAACAATGTAGAATACATTGAAACTGGTAAAGATTAAGCTGAGTAAAAATCAGAATCCCCATGGATCTAGATGAAGAAGCAACTATTAATTCCAGACTTAATATATACATGCTGAACACAGGTATTTGCTATTTGAGGAGATACAAGGTACCAAAAAATTTGCAGAGCTTTTGGATCCCTCCCCAGTACAAAACTGTACCACACATAGAAGAGCAAAGAGAGAAGCCAGTAATAGAACTCTCAGATGAGGAGTGCTTGGGCCCATTTCACATTCAGAAGGGAACACACCAGTTGGAAGTCTACAGGATCCCACAACAACTTTCCATGAAGGACTCATCTAGTTCAGTCAGCACCTCTGTTCCTATGCATTTGTGAAAGCTATGTATTTAAATGTTGTATAGGAACAGGCTGCCCAGAGAAGCTGTGGATGCCTCATCCCTGGAGGCATTCAAGGCTGGGTTGGATGTGGCCCTGGGCACCCTGATCTGGTGGGTGGCAGCCCTGCCCACAGCATAGGGTTGGAACTGGGTGGTCTTTAAGGTCCCTTCCATCCCAAACCATTCTGTGATTTTATGATAGGGACTAATATTTTCTCTGCTTTATTTATGCTGTTACAGCAGGACCCCACTAAGACCCTCAACCTGATGAATGAATAATCATATGTGGAGAAAGATTACCACGAGTAATAGTCAGAGCTAAATTTACAGAGGGAAGCCAGAATGACTTAATATACTGTAGTTTGGCACCATTTTCCAGAAAATTTTCAATCAGGAAGTTCAGATTAAAGTACTGCAATTTTCTGACTGTTAACTGCTCAACGCAGCTTACTTGTCTGAAATCTGCAATATTTAACAGTCCAGTACGACTTTCATCATAGGATTTAAAAGTGCGCTTCATTGGTCTCCAGCAGTGCAAGATCTGGGGCTGAATTCTCAGCATTGTGCTGTAGAACAACATGGTTTGTGGTCCAGGACTCATCTGACAAAGTTGGATGAGAAAGACAAGCATTAAGTAATACAATGGACACAACTGGGCAGAACTATAATGCAGAATGAGAAGGTTTCTGAAAGTAGTGCTGGCTTAATTGGCGAACTGGCTGCCAAGTACTTGTTTACAAATTATTGCAAGATACTGTTTACATAAGATAATTTTAACCTATGACATTTTAATATTCTTGGAAAGTGCAGATGGTATATTTACTTAATCACTGTCAACGCCCTAACTGTATTATTTGAAACTGATTCTGAAGTCAGTGTTACTTCTTCTCAGATCTGTGTTTTCACTTGTGTTACGTGTGTCCTTGTTTCAACTCCCTCTTTCTGGCATTTTTAATTCCCTGCAGTGTTCGTTTTTCAGAGTGAAATTTTTGCTTTAAAATGACTGAATGCATAATCAAACTATGGGGGCAGCGTGTGATTTAAGAAAAGCAGAACCCCTCTGTACATTCTTCCCAGTACCTATAATACCTTGTAGTCAGTTTTTTAACACATCTGCAGTTAAACAGCTGGAATATACACTTAATTTTCTTTTGGAAATATCTTTCCTTGTTTTAGCCTGGCTAAGCTCGTTACTTGTTGTATGCTGAACACATGTGATCTGCAGAACTATTACTGCATTACTGCCATGAATAAGAGACTTTGGGAACCCAAAGTCAGCAGGCCTCAAGCCACCTTCAAGATCTGGATCTGCTCTGCTGCCCTTTTATTTTCCAAGGTCTGTTTTGACTTCTCCCTAACACTTGTCATTGGTTACATCACTTATGCCACATTTGTGCCAGGCGCATGTGACACTTCAGAATACGTAGCTGAGGAATGAGTGGATACATGAATAATGCAATTTCCAACCCCAAATACTGAATACCCTTGTGGGTTGAAGGGAGGGAAGGAGCTCTTTACAGTGAATGCAACTTGGGTTATTTTCATAGAGTGGAGCCTGGATGCTTCTGTGAAGCCCTAGGCCATTGATTCTCTCAGACTTTAGAGAAAGAACTGTGCCTATGACATAAAGAAAAAGTTTACTATTATTATTATTATTACCATTATAAATTATTATTCCTTTTGACGTGTATCTGCTTATTAGGTGGAATGGGGTGAGCAATCAATGAGGAAATTTCACTTTGAATATCATATTACAGAAAGATGCTGAGAACATGGACTAAGACCTTCATTATGTTTTCTGAACAGAATAAATAAAATAAAAATGATTTGAGACAACTACATAGGGACTCAAAAATTACTTCTTTATATACTCCAGAATACTGGGATGAAATTTTACAGCATCAAATTTGTATATAAAGGAAACCTTATGTAAGTAAATGAGGTTCTCTGATGCAAAACTTAACAGTTTTACCTTATTCTCCCTACTGGTAGTGAATACTTGGTAATTCCTAATGATACTCTCTTCATACCTTCGTAGCAATCTGTTCCTTTCACATCTGAAAACAGTTCAGTAATGTAATTTCTCTATAAAATGCTGCTACTAACCATATCTAAACTAATTAGGCACAGTCAGAAACAGCCTAAAAATGTAACAGACTCACTGAATGAGCAGATTTGGAATTTGGCACTGTTCCTACTACATAACTTGATTGGGACACTGTTACCGATGCCTTTCTTTCTGGACCTCTACACCCAGACTTCTACATTTCTTTTGATCTTTCCTGCCTTAGTGCACTTTTATAGGCATTTGTCATGTCCTGCTCATAAGGGCAACAGCCTATGGGTAACTGTTTTGCTGGGTCTCTTTTGTCTTTTGGGTAATAGGTATGTGTGATGGGGACAGCTGCATGGATACAATGTGCTTGATCAGTCCTGGCTACAAAATGATTTTAGTAACTTATAATAGTGGTGCTGGTGACATTCGACCATACTTTTCCTACAGGGGTGGGCATGGAGCAGGGGCACAGCCTGCTGACTGACAGCCATCCCATGACACATCCACAATACTTTTTATTCCTAAACTGATTTTTATTTAGCTCAGCCAAAGCTCTTAAAACTTCAGGTCATATGTTTTCTACTGATAATTATTATCCAAATTTTAGCACATTTAGCCAATTTACCATATAACTCAGGTAGATGGGAGTGATCATGATCTCAAAGAGTTAAATCCTCAAACTAAAAGAGATACCAAATGAATACTAGAAATTAATATCATGGGATTAAAGAAGAGAATGCTGGAATACTCTGTCACCACAGCAGAAACTGGAAAAAAATGTAATTTGAGTTTTATAAGCATTGTATGTACCGGTTTTTGTGGCTTTGGTATAATCACTCTTTGTAGCAGTGTGCTTTTCTGGGGTTTTAGCAACAAGATACAGCTCTGAAAGAAGTCATAGTATGCAAATTTTCCCTTTTTCTTGATATCATATTTTGTTGTTATTTGGTTAATTTCCTCTTTGCTTAAATCCAAATGGAACTTCTCTGCTATATCTGAAATAATACAGAAATGCGGAAAGAACATTTACTTTGTTATTCGTAAAAACAGACAATCATGTATTGTGTTCACAAGTTTTAGCAGGGATGTGTTGACTTGTTCACTTTCAGTGACTGCTGCATAAATGTGTTATGCAGCTATTGCTATATGCAGGTATATACATATGCCTAAACTTATAGATCTAGCTGTTCACATTTCACAGGGCTTCAGCAGACTAATAATGTTACTTTGATTTAAAATGCACAAGAAACATGCCTTGATACTAACGGTAATTGATTTTCTGATGAGCTAACATGCTTTTTTACCCAGGATTTTACATTTGATTATACAAGTGCACGTTGTCTTATCACACGTGTAGATGGACGTCCTAACAAAAGCACAGAACACTCTCTCTAGAAGAGAGCACAACAGAAGAACAATGTAACTCTATTTGTCTGAGAGTAAAATCCAGAGTCCTTTCAAATCAGCAGGTATTCACCCATCGAGACCAGGGAAACCAGAAGCACATACAAGATCACGAGGAAAAGACTGGCAAAGTCCTTTAGAAAATACCAGGCACACTAAGGGTAGTGTACTAGGAAGGTGAGGAGATAACTTGTCTACAAGCCAAAATTATCAACAAGCAAGGCCATGTACTCCTTTTCTAAGTGGTGACTAATTCTGAATAGGAAGGTGACTTTATTGCACCCAAGGATACAGTAAGCTGTTCTGCTCTGCACTAGCAGGGTGGGACCTGGAGCAATCATGCAGTGAACGCCGCTCGACTGAAGGCCAGATGTCCTATGGCCAGAACACCAGAAAGAAAACAGAACATATCTGAGAATGAATGAAGCACTTTTCAGATGGTAACAAACCTAGGAAGTCTGACACTGGGATTTCTCCTAGCTTGCTGACATCCTTCTCTTGACACAGCTTCAGTATGTCTCTCCAGGAACACTGGATATTCTTTCTTATCTTATTTTCTATTACTTCCCAGTTAAGGACAGGTGCAGAACATGTTGTTGTTGTCTGAGGACGTCTGGATGCTGATGTCTAAAACCAAGAGATAACAATAATTATTCTACCAAATCTTACTGATTATGTAGATGACCAACCAGATGACAAATCCAGATTCTGGTCTTCCAGTGTTGAGACTAATGTACCATCTGAACAATTTCTGATTTGAATTGTTAGAAAACTCTTAGTGTTGAAATGACACTATTCACTTACTTGGCCTTGACCACTTTAAAAAAAAAATTATCATACTTATAAATCATTTATTGTTTCTCCAAGCTGTTTTTTTTTAATTAAAGACTAGATACTGTATTTAGAAAACCTATGTAATACCATCTTAGAATAAATGAATGAAAAGCCACTGAATAATGCAATAACAGGTCTTCGATTTTTTACTGAGAAAACTCAGTTCTGCGGTCTCACATGCAGAGCCACAGAAAGAACAACATGAGAGGATCCAGTGTTTAGTGTTTTTTTGACTGCTGCCTCAGCAGTACTGTGGGTGAGCTGGACATATAGTGTCAGCTCTATCTATACTTCTATATGATGGGTGCACAAGCCATAGTTATGCTCCTAAATCCAACTAATAATCTCATATTTCCTGAGATTTCCCAGTGCTCCTACAGGAGTCTCACTGGTGCAGACTTGGTGAGGACTCACACATTCCCATGCATCAAATGCTGCAGAGATGAATGTTAATAGGTGTTCAGGCTGGCTGGTATGGTCAGCCATACGTTCTGGGAAACTTACATTCCTTTCCTACTGCCTTGCACCATCCAATCTAGCATTCACAGGCAGTAATGAGAAATTTTCCAATGCTTTCTCTGAGAACTGGATCGAAGCTTGAAGGACACATGCTAATAGTTTGGCTTTTCACAAAAGAACCTACAGTTAATGCAATAATTGAGCTAGCAATGGGCCTATGTTTAGATTTACCAGCTGTGACAAGTTGTTTGCATCTTTAATTTGTTCAATCTGTTATTTCGTTTTCAGTAGCTAAACATCTCCATGTAGAAGTAGTCAGAAAACTCAAGCATTTTATAGGCACTGAATTATTTTAATATTTTTTTTCTTTTGTAGGTTTGGTCATAGTCAAAGAACATGGTATAAGTATGTGCAACTCTACAAGTGGATATCGAATATTTTTGCCAGTAATTATTTCCTCATGTTTCTGTAAATTCTGCCACTAGCGTAAGAGGCCAGAATGGCAGCTGAGGGGACCAAAGTGCATTACTAACATTAATAAGTATAGATAGCGATGCCAAAGTGGAACAAAACTACACACCTTCTAATGAACTTCTCTCATCTGTCTTGGATCAGTGGTCTTCATAGCAAGTCTACCAATCTGACTCCTAGCCATTAACAACTGTAATTTGGCATCAGCCAGAAAGCAGAGCAAGACCACAAGAATGTTCTGTACAGATCAGCAAACTGCAAATACCACTCCTGCCTGGCTTTGTCAGACAACCACTCATGTTTTGTTTATGTTGCTTTTGCAGCTGTTGTAATTTGGACAGTTTACTTTGTTCTCAGAAATGTGACTGTATTTCAACAACAAAAAAAATTATTTGCCATATAGATCTGATGAATGTGTCTAAGGTAACAGCAGGGAATGCTGTTGGTATAAATTGATATATATGATTTGACTTCAGTGGAGTTACTGATTAGCCCAATTTTTGTCATTGTAATGCAATTATTTTGCAAATAACCCCATTTATTTATTAACAGGTTTTGTGCCTGATCTCATGGGCAATCAATAGAAATACCATCACTGAGTTCCAAAACTATTATTTTCAGTCTATGCACAGGAATGAAAATTGATAAAATTCATAAAACAACCACACTTACACTCTTCTGCCCCACTTGAGAAGATAATGTCTCGGGATGCTCAGGCTGAGAAGATGCATGGGTAGCTGGCTTGGTAGAAGTTGCAGGACTGGTAGCACTGGGAGTGCTTGATGACATTGTTACAAGTTCTGAGCTGAATTTCTTCTAAAATTCCTGATATTTCAACCATCCACCAGCATCAACATCCACTGTGTTCCAAAGATTTTCAAACTGATGAAGAAAGATGACTGCTGTAAATGCTAGTTGTATGAAACCAGAATCCCCTAAGGTACTAAGGATATGACAAACTATATTGAAAAGAAAGGGAGAGGATGATTTGGAACAGAAGGAATCCTAGGGTCCATCTTATTACAAAAAACATTAAAAATCACAGCTTCTCTACAGAAGCCTGTGCAAAGATGGGAAAACAATGAAAAAAGGAATTTCTGCAAGACATTTTTTAATTGAATTTGGCCCTTGGTGTACGTTTAAACTGCTAAGTCTTGTGATTAGACACAGAGATTGAGCTGCCATATAGAAGAATAATGTTTTATCACGAGATGTAAATCAAATCCACAGTGCACATGTATCCTAGCTAAGTACCATTGAGGCAAGTTTCTCATGCTATCCATTACACCTAAGTTCTACAACCATCTCAGTAGGCCACTAAGGTTCTTCAGTTATTGTATTTGCATCAACAAATTATTTCACCCTGAAGGCATAAAGGAATCAGCAGGAAATAATATAGCAGAAAATCTTTGCAGCCTTTAGAATCACATATAGTTACGATAAACTGCTGAGAACCATACCTCTACAATAAGGACAGCCTATGGAGGTCCTGGGAGCAGCTACTGTCCTGAAAGCAGGTGTGGAGGTTGGGTGGCTGCTTGGCACAAGGCAGGGCAGGTAGCCCAGCTCTCAGAGTGATGCATGGCACTGTAAGGATGAGGCCAGGCTGTTTTCCACTGAACAGCTCTTCATTCCATAAATAGCCGTGCTGAATTTAATGGGCCTACTCATGATATAAGCTACTAATCAAAGCAGGGATTATCACAGTCTGCCCTTCAATGAGCTGCACTCATTTTGCAAGTGTTTCAAGAGTCATCAGTATGCCTTTTTAGGGTCTTCATTATTGATTTTTAATATAAATCTAATTGGGAACCTCAGATTGCTTTTGATTTGATCTTTTTCGGCAGAGACTTAAACCCTAAAGGAAACTAGTCACCTCTTTGATGCATGTGCCAAGTTGCAGTCAAACTTCAAAGGGCAAAGGATACATTTTGAATTTCCTTTCAACTTTCCCCCATTGGCCTGGCTTGCTACCACATTATGAATTATAAACAATTCTATTTTGCACTTGTGATTACACTTCTCACTTCATACGAGGATCTCAAAGTGTATTACAAACTTCAATTAAATACAACAATACCCTGATGAGCTGGGTTAGCTATAGTTAGAAACTATTTCAACACTCAACGAAATTTGGGGGATTTTGGGGATTGCAAGTAGTTCAAGCACGTCAAGGTAGTTCAAGCAGAGAGGAGAAAAGTGCCTGTAATAAAAAGGGGGGTGTCAGTTGGGAAGATATTAATCAACACCCCATTTGCCATCTGTTTATACTTTTTACGAGAAAGGTCACAAAAGTTCAGAAGACCAAGAAGCCAAATTTTAGGAAGAAAGTCTTCATCTGTAACTTGATACAGATTCCAGCTGAGCCTTACTAGCAGCAAACAATGTGACTGTCATCCAGAAAAGGATAAAAGATGGTGTTTTCTGTGAAGTCATTTAGAATATGATTGTTAGTAACACTTTCGTAACAACTCCAAGCATCGACTACAGCCTGAACATCAGGGGTTTGGTTTAGAAGTGGCAAATCTTGCACCCAGATTGGAAGGCTCTCCTGGTGCATCTTCATATAGCTATACGTAGGCATATCCTTGGGAGGCCTGTCAAAATCAAAATATCTTGGAAGATACAGGGCTTGAGTCTCACTCACAGAGAGGCTGCTGCTTATATAAATGAGGCTCTTCAGGCCTGCTTCTCATTGCTATTATGGATGACAGTTTCTATCAGGAATTTTTTTCTTCACTTGTCTGAGGTTCTTTCGAAGTATAAAATAGCTCCTCTGTCCCTTTGCTTCTTTTTGACTGTAAAGTAGACAGGATCTAGTCTGGAGGACTTCTCAGCTGGAGATGCCTACCTTACTGCTTCCAAAAAGGAAAGAAAAAAGAGATTTTTCACAACGTGGTTGGCATATGTTTGCTCTCCTGCCTTGGCCTGGGCTCAGCCATAAGCCAACCCTGGCTCTTCTGCTCAGTGCTTCACAGGGATGAGGAAACACTGTCACCAAGTTTTTTCTTCTGCTTTCCTCTGGTTTGGAAGCTCAGGACTCATGAAGCCCTAGCAATTGTGTTTGGTACCTCACCAGCAGTATGACTATCAAGGCTGGAGCACACAGATCATTTGTTCTTTTATAATATTTATATTATTTTCAAGGGGGAAGCAGAAGATATTTTGATCTTTTTTTATTGCTTTAATTTGCTAATTTACACATGCATAGCAGTGCCCAATAATACAGCAGACTGTACAATCTCTCTGATGTAATTTCAAGCAGGCCCTACTCCTGTCTGCAATTTGTAATCAAGTTTTGGTGAGAAATACAGAGCTAAAAAATCAGAGCACATATCTGCAATGAGCAAAGTACCAAAATAATTTTCTGGCTTGTAGACATGCATAAGACTTTGGAGACTCTGTGTCTTGTCTTTCAGTGTGCTGCCAAAAAACACTGATGCAGTCACAGGCATGAAGGTTGGAGTGCTGTTAAGTAAAATCTGAAACCTTGTAGTCAAGATTCCCTCTCTCTTCTTTATTATTCATCTTGTCTTTGGACTAGGAAAATTCAAAACGAAACAGCATTAGCAAAAATAAAAAATGACTGTTTTCACTGTAAGCTCAGTAGAAGCAGAATCTTAGGAAAGACAGAAATCTCAGGTTACCCAACATTAGCATGGGATTAACTGAGTGGTTTGTAGTGCCAGATTCATGTCATGACTTCAGTCACTTGAGCTAAATTCAAGGTTACGTAAACCCTGCTGGCGCTAATCTAGGGGAATCTTTAATTCAGAGAAGTAGCTGAGAGATGGTCAGGCAATGTCAAATGCTTGCCCCCTTCTTTGTCCAAGGAGGGCAGAACAAAATATCTACTGAGAAAAAGGAATTTGCATTAGATCCTCAGGGAAGTATTCTCTGTTCTATGCTGACAATGCTTTTTCCCTCCCATCAACCCTGGAAGTGAATTAACTTAAAATTGTAAAAGAAACTTTTAAAATAGCAAATACACAGATGAGGAGCTGGGCAAAGAGAGCTGCTGCACTCTCAGTTCACACCTTCCTTATTAGCAATAACATCTCCCTGACCTCGCTTTGGAAAGCCTCTGATTATTACAGTTCACAGCCACAGTCAGAGATCAGGAAAAAAATAATCTCCCACACATGTAGCAAGTAGCAAGAAAAGTTCATGGGATAGTCTTAAAACATTTTTATTTCTTCCAAACTGTTAAATCTCTTGTCTATACACAACAGTATTCAAACACACATCTATAGCCATAGCCAATTTACCTAGTTGTACACTTAAATTAACAATAAAAAATAAAATATTTGTCTTACTTGCTCTTCTGTCAGATGCTGAAAATGTCGGTTACAAATATTCCAGAACTTCTCTTTTGATATTGTGTTATATTTTGAAGAGTCAGTATCTTTAAAATCTCATGCAATCATGTTCAAGCGAGCAGTTGCTACTTCTGGTATCCGTGAGAGGATGCCTCTCTCTGACAGCTCCCAAGAAAATTTAGGCAGAATGACTTTTTGCCCTTCCTCAGTCTAGACAAAACATACACACAGAATCAGTAATGGATCTACTGAATAAATTATAAATCATGGTGTGGCTCTCAGCCAGACGAAGAGGGAGAAGTCCACAGAGAAGGCGGCCTTGGAGATCCCGCAGGCAGTAAAACCTGCTTCCAGGAATTCTGGCTTATACCACAAAAGAGAAAAGGGGCTATGCAAGTAGTTAAGGGGAAAAATAGACTCACTATAAACGTGATCCAACTGGTGACAGGCCAACAAAAGCACAGAATTCCAAGACTGATCTAAACTTTTACAAAGGTCTAAAAAATTGGGTGCTCTTACAAAGAGGGATATTCTGTTAATGCAGAAAAAGGGAAGTGGGCGCTAACTAGCCCAAATATCCCAAATGTATTCTTCTCATCTGAATAGTTCTTAGCACACAGTGAAAATCTCTTTGATTTAAAAGGCACTTCAGTCCTGAAATGAAAGAGAGGGCAATTATTTCCCTTTCATTTCCAAGTCCCAGGTATATTCACTACGGCACTTTTTAATCTGATCATCCACAGTAGGAATATGGCAGCTAAACACTGCAGCTGAAGACTGCAAAGGTACAGAATGTGTGAGGGGAGAGCAGAGAAGTGTGTTAATGCTTGCACAAGGTGTGCACCAATCCTATTTTCAGTGTGTTGCTTTCAAATTTAACGCTGGTGCTCTGCCTTTAAAATCTAGCATCAAAGCTTATTCCTCGTAAGTAAACTCCCATTATGCATTCTGCAGTGAGAAAGTGCACATCTTGAGTAAATGCAGTAAAAGGTCATAAGGCAAGCAGAGACAAAAGCTACAAAATACTGTTGGTTAGAATAAACCACAGAGCAAAAGACTGCTATGCTTTTGTATTGACATACCTGAAAACACCATAAGTTTCACTGTGCATGCAAAAAACTACATTTCATAAAATTAAACATCAATGAAGTCTATTCAGCATTTGCATTCTATCTTCAACAAGCTTCAGTTTTTAAAATGAAATGAAGATTTACTCATAAAATTAGTCTCAGGCACAATACCAGTAATTAAAAAGCAGTATCAGAATTTTGAAAAAGCAACTACTTATTTTCAGGAACGGAAGCCAACTTCCCACCCACCAGCACTATCTAAACTAAATATGTAAAACATCTTGGAAGTAAAGTTTTCCTAAACACAAGTGGTAGCCATTTTTACTGCATGGTGGTAAGAGGTTCTGGTTTTAAAATAATAATAATAATAATCTGCTTTTGGTTCAAAGACGCAAAGATGTTTCTTTATAGCATGTCGAATGTTACTACTGTATTTTATACCTCCGTATTTAAACATGTAAGCTTTGCCACCTTCTTGCTCTGTGCAATACAAAATTCCAAAGAAACAGATGGCTTTTGGTCCTGAGCTCCTGTTTCCTTGTCACGCCTCACATGATCGTTATAACTGAACGGAAAAGAAAATATGTTTCCCACAGAACCGTGAGAAGCCTGCCTCTAATCGGAAAAGATTCCCTTATTTTCAGATGCAAATAACACTTTTCACGATTAACCACACTTTACATAAAACATATCTGCAGGATAGGTATTACGGCTGCACTGCTCAGAGAAGAAACACAAGTGGAACTCTGCATGCAGAGCCAGGCCCTTACTGTTGTCAGGAAATGAAGACTGCCAGGCTCAGTCCAGTGCTGGGCGCACCTTCTGCCTGCGGGCTACTTCTGCTTTTAATTATCCTAACGAATCTAAAGACTTAAGGAAAGTATTACTGCTCTGCAACCCTTTAAAGAGATATAGTTGGAAAGTGGGAGCTTTCCTAATATATTTAATTTCAAGAGCTTTCTGTTTATTTCATAAGACCTAGCGCTCTTTGATCTCAAAATGGTTAGAGAGCCAATTAAAAAAAATCACTTGTACTTCTAGGAAAGCATAGCTCAAAAACTAGAAACCCATTTATATTCAGTTATTGCCTTACATTCATCTACTGCATTCAGATAATGCATTCAGTGTATGCCTATGACTTTATTATCAACAGCTAAAATAACCACCTTCAGCTGAAGTAGTGGTGCTGGAGCCTAACGTTTCAGACTCTAGCCTGGACATCTGTGTATTTAAATGCCGTTTCTGCATCTGAAACAAAGCTTACATATAGCACATTCCTTAGCTTCTCTCTCACTTTAAGCTCGTGACTGAGATGGAGTAACAGAATTTGGGGTGCCTTCAGAGGATCACGTAAATCCACTTTCTCCTCCTGCTTTCAGTGAGAGAGACGAGGCTTTTCTCATGGGCGGCTTTATGTAGATCACTGGCTGTTCAAAGCAGGGCTGCATTTTTCTTCTTTAGAAAGTTCCCTGCACAGTCTCATGTCCTTTTCTATAAATGGCATAACTATGCTGATTAGTAATAAAAGAAGGCTCCACCACCCACACCTGCTCAGCAAAGCTCCATCCCTGCAGCTCCTTCTTGTTTCTGGGAGACTTTTCTATTAAGAAAATTTTTAATTATAAAGTAAATCAGAACATCGGGATAAACTGCAATTTCTCTGGTCCTGTCACATGTCTGACCTCTCCCCTTTCTGGGAAAGTTCAGAAAACAAAGGTCTTGGGAAACTGCTTGTGCAAGAAGCCGTTTGTATCTTCCCCTGAAAAAGCATGCATTTTCCTCTTTGTAACTGAGAATGACCTTTGCCAGAAGTAATCATCCTTTTGACAATTTACATAGTTGTTGGGGTTTCTGTGCTTAGCCCATGGGCCTGTCCCTTACCCTAACAACAAGTATCTTCAGGCTGATTTCCATGAACGCTGCTCCTCCCTGGTGTGCGGCAGCCTGAGCGGGAGTCGGTGTGGAATGTATTTTGTTTGTATATTCAATAAAACCAGTAACTTACTGGCCAGCCAGTTCTAGCTCTCAGATTCTGATCAAAAAGTTCCAGTATTATAGAGAGGGTTGTGCTTTATCACTGGCTTATAAGTGAAGTTGTATTCTCATCTGGCAATGATCAACCTAGCTCCATTAACCTGGGTGCTGATTTACGCCTGCTAACAATTTCATATCTGGTGTGCAACAAGAGCTTGCAATAATAAATGCAATTATAAATAAAAGATGAAAACTCAATTGAGGGTCATTTTGTAATGCACCATTTTCCTTTTGACCAACTGTTTGCAACTGACATATGCAAGTTTTGAGGCCACATTTGCAGGGTAAAACACTCTCTGCAGTGTTTAGCATTTGTAATGGCATATGATGATTTGACAAAATGATTTAACACAACGCATCAAGGACTGATTACTCGCCAAACTTGATCTTGTCTAGAAAAATGCCACTATCCTCTACATGCAATTAAAATGACTGCTGCATTAAATAAGCATAGGTAGAACTGGAGAGAAAACCAGGAGCCAGTGAGAATTCCCTACTCTTGTGCATCCCCAGCAGTGTCTAGCCCATCAGTAGTACATCTGGTGGCCTAATACTTTGTTTCCAAAACCATTACCCCTCCTTTCTCCTTTTCCACCTCTCATAGTAAATACAGAGTGAAAGAAATGCTTTCATTGCAAGGAACAGTTCATCATTTTAAAAACTTGCTTTCCAAAAACAGTAGATCCCAGTCCCTCCTCCCCTCACATGCAGGTGTGCTGGTTTGCTGATTTTGTGTAAATCCTCACTGTTGTAGACCTGACCGGCTCTCCCTCTGCTATTGATTTTAAATACACTCTTTAGTCTTTTCCCTTCCATAACTGAAATAGCTCACAGTGGGGAAGGACGTGTGAGTACACTCTCTTTTAGCAGGGGGCGGTCTGATTCCCAACTGTAGCTTGCATTTGGCCAGACTGCATTTTATTATTTTAATACAGAAGAGCTCCACTCAGGTCCTATTAATCATTAGACTGGCAGGTGAGCTTAATCCCAGCTCCAGAGTCTGGACTTTTACAAATGTCCTCAGAGAGCCCACTGGTGGTTAATAGCATCCCTCCCAAGACCATGTCCTCTCTGTCTCCTTCCTCCCTTTTCAGCTCTTCTGTATTTGGTTAGCAACATCAGTGACATAACCACAGTTCTTCCTTGCCTGAATATTAATCTGCAGTCACACTGCATAAAGTATTTCACATTTCTATTATTTCCTTTATTTACAGTTCTATTTTCATGTCGCGTAGCCCTACAGCTCTACAGAGCTGTAATTCAATGGGCATCCTGCTCAGATAAACCAGATCAGACATATAGATGCCATAGTCTGTACTGTAGAGAGTTAATCAGAATGTAAAGCTCATTAGCATATGTCAAAGCCATCAAAAGATCCATGTGATGCATATAATATTTAGAAACAATTTCCACAAGATTTTAGCATCTCCCCTAATCCAGCTATTTTCTACACAAAAAAATAAAAAACCAGTCTAAACCTGTATGGTTTTCTGGTTTGCGAATGTTTGCCTTTGTGGTTGTGGGCTTTATTTATGAGGTGCCATGTGAGACAAAATCATCCCAGGCTCATACTTTACTAGTTCAGTAAATTTTCCATACTTTAATGATCAAGCTGCATACTTTACTTGTTACTTTTTAATATACTTCAGTGATCAGATTGTATAGCATAATGATCAGTTTTCCTAATGCGCCTGAATGAGTTGCATATCTCATTAATTTACATACATACTTTATGGGCCCAAACTGTAGCATGTTTGGATGAAGTGAATAATTTAACAACCAGATTTCTCCCTGAGCCTGCACAGGAGCCCAGGAATACATGTGAACCCGAGGTGGGATGAAATTGCAAAGGCATGGGAGATTTGGGGTTGAACCCAAATGGTAAACATGAGATCTGAGAGCATCTGGAAGCTGAACCAGTGCTGTGAATCTGGTTCATATTTGTTTTGTCTTTCTAAAAATGTTCCCTTGTGGATTAATTTGGGGTTTTAATGATGGATTTATCCCTTCCACACCAACACAGCACAGAAAAGCATTCAAGGAGAATGCTCAGTTTTGAAAACAGCCATACAGACTCCAATCCTGCCATGGACAAAGTACTTCCTGAAAGATGTGGAGGTAGCTTATTTTTTGGTGAGTTGAGGTGGAAGGTACTCAGGGTCTTGGAGGAGTAACTGCTGAAGAGATTTCATGTTAAAATGTGTCCTTGCAGTGTTTGAACATAGGAGTATGCAGCTTGTCAAGCTGTTATGGGAGCTTAGCACCTACTTGGAGGAAGAGAAGGCATCACAGCAAAACCTTCCCTAGCAAAAGTAGATACCCGCTCTAAAGCCAAGATGAAAGCTTGCCAGCAGATCAATATTACAAGACACAAAGACATTCTGAAAACAATCATATGAGTGTATTTCACACAATTGGTCCCTGGGCTGGTATGACCTGGTTGGAAGTAACTGAAATTACATCAGCATAAAGCAGGATAATGGGGAAACGCAGCACTTTCTGACCTGTAAAAAGTATTCCAATGCTTTACATTTGAGAGCCATGCGATCTGTTATATCTGTCAAGGCTGCATTTTAATTTTAACAAGCTGAAAACATAAATATTTAAAAATTCCCAACTATTTTATAAATAACTATAATTAAATGTAGTCCTGCCACCAAGGACAAAGTAACAGTTGCACTACTATAAATATTAATGCTAAATTTACAGAGAATAAAATACATGTAAGCAACCTTATAAAACTTTGAATAAAGCTGCACTTATAATAAGCACTATGGTAAATCTATGCCTATTGGTAACTGACGTGCATAAATTCTCTAACATGCTAAAAAAGTCTGTAACACATGACAAACTTTCGGAGTTGCTTATGGGTCCTTCCGCATCCAAGAAGTCTGATCTCTGCTTCTCTTGTGAAGCGCCCAAACCCTGACAGACTTCTGACTCAGATATGAGGAGGCTAAAACAGAGATCTCACTGGTTTTCCAGCTTCTGCTTTATGACACAAAATGTAACCACCGTATAGCTCTATACGGATTTGTTTAGCACAACATTCTATTATTGCCATGGCAATGAAGTGTTAGGCTTTTTATATGGTTTTCCACTGGGTGATGATTATTATTTTCCTCATTTTATTTGTGCTTCGAGCATACATTTTTGTAAATGAAACATAGCTACTTCTTAGAATGTAAGATTAAAGTTAGTACTTGCATATTTAATTTTCTTTAGAAGTGCCATCTACTTAGTAACAGGCTTTCACATCCTTAGCCCAATTTGGAAATGAACCACAAGGTAATGTCATTTAGACACCTGTACATTCACTACTTACACCTGATTCCCACTGGGAAAGGCAGACGAAGATGGAAGAAACTAAAGGAAAGGGAAGGACTGTGAAATTAAAATAGGATAAAAATTTCTTTTACTTCCATGTTTTGACACACTCCCATTATTTACAAGTGCAGTAAGAATTTCTGCCTGACAAAAGGATGATGTACGAAGGATCTGTTCCTGCAGTCTGAGTGAGACACTGTAGATACAAACCTCTTCCACAGAGAACAGCAACTCTAATTTGAGTTCTTCCAGCACACATATTCAGAACACCAGAAGACTGTCTATGGCTGCAGTCAAGATTTTCTCTGTATTTGGCTGGTTACCATGTCTGACCTTCTTACTGCATCCATACTGCTGTTACTGTTTGGTGCCAAGAATCTGGTGGACTTCCACTCCACTCACTTTTCTCCCCATACTTCAGTCCATCTAGACAGATTAGGTACCAGAATTCATCAGGCATATTTGGGTATCCCACATCCCACGTCATCCAGCTGGGGCAATCTGGCAGCATCTGTGCCCACGCTTTCAGCTTGCCATGTGGAACCCTAAATCTACATGAGTGCCAGACTTCTCAGAGCAGTTTGTAAGGAGATAAGGGTTTTGTGGATCTCAACAGAGATCAACTGAAAGATGTATGAATTTTAGATGCTCAGTTAGTCAGTCACTCTTAATACATAAGATCTTATCTATTAAAGCTTGGCGGCTACTGTTACCTCAGAAAGGAGGTTTATGTTTTTTAGGAAAGCTTTCCAGTCTACTGTAAGCTCCTTGCAAAGGTTAAGGTTCTTGAGAAGGTTCCTGAAATGCTTGTGTGATAATTTAAAGCAGAAATGGTCAAGCACTTGCTGAAATTCTAGTGTTTTTATTACTCTGGTGTCTTCTTTATCAAATAGAGAAACTGCATGAGAAGGAAGAATTCAAAGTATTCAAGCAAAAGTAGACAGTCCAAAAGAGAAGTCTTTTTTAGTATCCATTTAGCAGTTCCTATGGAAATGAGATCCACATGCTTTTTCCTTACGGGTATTTTATACAAAAAGAAACAAAAAAAATTTCCAGAACCTTACTTAGTTTGAAGTTTTCCATTCTTTCAAAAATGAAAAGCAATTGTTCAAATAATCCAAAAATAGCCTGCATTTCTGTGCCACATATAAGTATAAATATGCAAATAAACAGCAACCTGCAGTAAAAACAACAAGGAATCATATAAGGCATCTAAACATTCCAGAACAGGCAGTGCTTAAGAGAGAAAACAAAAATATTTGAGGTCTGCCTAATATATTTTTAATTAGAAATACTTCTAATGAAACTTGCCTGAGCATATTTGATCTGCCTTTTGTTCCCAAAAAGAGGTCCTAGTACGGCAAGTTTATTTTCCTCTGCCTAATCCCTAAAGGACTCAGCAGTCCTTGTTTCTCATTAGTGTCAGCTCATCCTGAAGACTTGTTTGCTCTGTTCTTATTTTTCCTTACATGTGGTGCCCTGACTGTTCCTTGTGGAATATTTCCCCAGGTTTCCCTGGGCAAGCAGGCTAGATCTAGCACAGTTACAGCAGGTGACATGCAAATACAGATCACTTGGCCAAAGTGCTGAGGTCTGGACAAGTTATGGGTCATACCTGCTCCCAGGCTGCCTGGATGCTACCAGCTTAATCATGCCCCCTCATTCTATTCTGTCCCTTATTAGTGATGTAGATGATTACAACTTTCAAAACTTCATATTGGGGTCATACTACTCTGTTAACAAGGTGTCTTGTTAGTGTAATACAGAAAGGTTTGGTTTAGCATTAGAACTGTCCTAAACAATGTATTTAAAACTGTATATTTTAATGTATGTGAAGTGTGCCTAGCAGTAAAGCAAACACTGCTATAACCAAAGGATATTGGGAAGGAACCCTCTGAACACTAGGAAATCTTAAACTATTTGTTATAAGACTTCAGAGGCTTGTATTCAGTTGTAGAAATGTCATGGATGGGATGGGATGTTATCTCTTCTCAGCTAGCTGGACTCTAGGAACTGTGCTTTCAGATCTGCCTCTTTCCAACAAAATACTTTCTTCTAAGCTTATGTTGGTAGAGTCCCCCATCACGTAGGAGGCAGCAACTTTTACTTAAAAAATGGCTCAGAAACAAAGGGATCATTTTCTTATTCTTTCATATAAAGGAAATGAGAAAAAGTTTTGCTTTTCCACAACAGTCTGGCTCTCCATGGAGAAAATGAGTTAGTCTTTGCAGTCGGGATACCACCAAATGATATCCTGAAAGATCAAATGAATTATTTGTTCATACCAAAAGTCATTTTCATCTCATACCTTCAGCAGACAAAAATGTGACTTTCCCTATTCCCAAAGCACCCAGGGCTGAGAGTACAGATACTGTCCTTTGTGAAGCCAGGTGCGCCCCATTAAAATAAAACAAACACCAACTCGTGCTATTGCATTTATCTATTTCCTCTCTTAATAATGCAGAGCACAGCAAAGATTTTTTTCTCTTACTGTGGAAAATGCAAAGTAAACATGAATGCTTCAGTATCCTATCCAATGGTTTGTCTGTCTGGCCAAAAATGGCAAGATGGCCCCAGGAAGTTTACAGTATCACAGGTGTCTTCAAACATCATGAGAAGATTTCTGTAAAGAAGAAGAATCTCCCATGGCTCCGTGTTCTTTTCCAGTTGTACCGGTGACATCATTAGTGATGTCTTTCTTGCAAGCCTGTGTTGTTTGTAACTGCAGGACAGAACCCCGAGACTGAGATTTCAGAAATGCAATAATTGATGAAAAGAATCTTCAATCCCCATCATGTTCCCAGCCACTGTTTTCTTCCTCTTCCTTGTGCTGGCAGCAGCTTTCCTGTAGCCACGCACAACCGCTCAGGCTTTTGTCAGTCTGAAGCTCCCGACCTGCATCACTGGGCAGGAACACAAGCACTGGCTTTGACACAAGGCCAGTGGGAGGACCATGTTGCTGGGGATATGGGAGCAGCAAGACCATCTTTGCAGGCAGAAGCCTGCCCCTAAGGCCATGAGCTTAAACTGGACCTGCAGCTGCAGGGGGAGATGTCATGGCTGTACATTTCTTTGTGAGAGGAATGTTTCCTTCAAGGTCTTTTTGATTATTCTGTCCCACGCTTGAAAACAATCTTACTGTGGCATCAAGAACTATTTACTCTCGAGGCTGCTGCATTTCAGTAGACTCCAACACAACAGTCTAAGTCTACTTAATAGCATTTTCTCATTCAGGGCTTTCAAAATTCTAAAGAAAATTGGCTATTTTTATCATCCTCATTTTACAGATGGGAAAACCAGGAAGCCTGCTGCTCGACAGCTAATGTGCCTTATCTGTCTGTGTCAGAGCCAGGAGAGGCCGAGAACATAAATGCAGATAGCTGCAGAAGCCCAGCTGACAGGTGCTAACTTCTGCAGCCACTATAATGTCTTCTCATCTGATCATATGTCAGTAGCCTCCGTTGCTACATGCTCTTTTCATCTCACACTGATAAAGCCATAATGCCTGCCTGCAGTAGCATGTTATATCTACCTATAGTAAATTTCAGCTTAGGAAAATCAACAGAGATATTCAAAAGACTTGACACTCACATGCCTGCCATGCAATTTACAGAAAACCAGAGGAGGAACAGGGGGTTTGGGGAAGAGGGAGCTTCAGATAATTTGCTGTTCTTTTTTTTCCTTTCCAATAGGTATTGGAATCTCTTCACAAAACCTTGAGGCTCCATTTGATTTGTTTGCTCTGTGGATCTACCAGAATACAATCATCAATTAAAATCTGCAGTTGTCTGAAGATGCTACTCCTACAAAGGCCAAGGTTTTTGGTAACATTCAATTAATAGTAGAATAGTTCTGAAGCCTTTGGACTAATCTCCAGCCAAGCAGAAAAAAGAGAATTAAAAAAATGCAATGACCACGTGAAACTTACCTTGTACAACAAATCACAAGATGATGCAACTATTTCTTTTATCTTAATTAGGGTCTGCTCTAAGCTGAGCACTGCAAAGCTTGCAGGTGGTGTGGCTTGCTTTTGTCTCTGTTGGTATTTAGATGCTCTGCCATCATCAATTGCTCTCAGGAAATCAAAATAAGAGAGCTTACTGTCATGAATGCTGATTCCTAGGCTAAGGGAAAAACACAGAATGAGATATCAATGATTTTAAGTAATTATCTCACTGTTGTCTGCACTGATTAATTATTATGATGTATTATTTGTACTGCAGCAGCGCTTCAAGACATGTTTGTGCTGTCAGTGTATTAATCCTGTTAGCTCCAGCCCAACCTCTTTCTCAGGTCTATGCCACCAATCCTATCAATTAAATGCAACCATACTCCCAGGTGAAGATTCCAACCTGTCTCCAGATGCTCAAGAGGAGACCTGCTTTAGCCTGGGCCCAAGCTCACACCCTTCCAATCCATCAGCATTAATGTGATGCTTCTGAAGCACAGTGGAGTACTTTGATCACAGTCTGATGCTGAGCTTGTCATCACCAATGTGGCCAGAGGACACACACGCCCTCAGCTGCTGCCTTGCAAAGCCCCACGATCAGTAAGGGACCCTAAGCAGACCACTCGTGGCCAGACGGTACCTAGGAGGCCAGCCCAAGGGCTCTGCAGACTGCATGCACGACTTGCTGGATTTATGTCTGCTGAAACATCTGCTGGATCAGGGACACTGGGGATTTTCCTGTTCTGTCACATCAGAAGCTGAGTGGGTTACACAGCTGACTACAGATAGCTCCAGGTAACAACACTGAATATATTTTTGCATCAAATATCACCATGGGAAAAGATGAGCTCTTGCATATGACTTTGGGATTTTTTTTTTTTTTGCAGAGAACTTGAGATACCAAACTACATTAATTTTTATTCAAAGATGGATAGTTTACCGTAAAAAGTCTAGAATTAAGGCAAGTTTCACATATGCAGATAGTATGTGAGAATAAGGGTTATTTAGCACTAAAGATTAAGATGAAATGAGTAGCATTAACCATAACATGAAAAGCTACTTTCCTGCAATGTCCTGTGACTCGTGACCACTTAATGAGAAGACACCTGGTGTATTTTAAGCAAGGACTTCAAACCCGCCTAATGAGCCTGTAGAATTCATTACCGCAAAGGAGTACAATAGCAGCAGCTTGCTCTACCCTTACCCAGTATAAATCCAGTGTAGTCAGCTTATAGAATTTTCTACCTTTCAAAGACAACCAGAGTCTTCAGATTACAGTATACTTTGGGACTTTTTCATGCAGGTTCACTGGCTTCCATGAAATTACTCCAGATTGACCTTAGAATTACCAGTAACAGAGAGGTTTTTTCTGTTAAAAAAAAACTTTGATCAAAACTGAAGATTATTTTCACACATGCATTAAGTAAGCAGTTCCAGTGCTGCAAGGGAAAGGTTGGGAGTTTTTAGTTTTGCATTAAGCTTTTTTTGGTCAGAATAATGGTCAAGGCAAATCCTAGAGAGCCAAGCCTTGACAGAGAAGATAGCTCCATTAAGCAGCCCTGATTTTCTTGTGTAAAAATGAATTACTGTAATGTACTTTCATCATCTGCTTCCACAGTAAATCACCAGGGACCAATGCCTCAGCTACCAATCACCAGAATATCCAGTTACAAGAATGTCTAATTAATGGGGAGAGCCAGTAAAACAAAGAGGAAGCTTTATGAAACAGGCTGGAAAAGAAATTAACTATAGACCCCATATCTGCTACCAAGAAAAAAAAATTCAAGAGCCCTGATTTTGCATCTTGCAGCTGCACAGCACTCCCACATACTACCCATGTCAAGCTGGCTCCAATATTGGAGACAGCGTGTGGAAAAGGAAATAATCAACACCATTTCAGCTGAGAAATAAATTGCCAAGTGGGCATTAAAATTTTAGTAATAAAACTAAATGCATATGCTAATCTACTCTGTATTATTTAGAAAAGACTATTTTGGATCAAGAAAGGAATAATCTGCACAAAATTACAATGAATGGAGGTGTTTATCATCAAGAGGTCTTTGAGAAAGAAACAAGCAGCAGATTCCCATTAAGGTTTCAATTCATAAAAAGTTGATCACCCAATTAAAGGTGAACTGTGAAAAGACTTTGCTAACATTGTTTCAAAAAAAGAAAAGCTTGTTTGACAAGCTGTGGAGAACAAAACCAGGTGCTGCCAGGCCTGTGACCTCTTGGGGGTGTTTGGAGCAGAGAACCCCAACAACTCAACAGTGGAACAGGTCCTTTATGTTCTTCAGTCTCTACCAAGAGAATTTTCCTCTCGCTTATTCTAACATACAGAATTAAAAGCAGCATGGCAGCAGCACTGGATGTTTTGAAAGTTATTGATATTTTATAACCTGATTGAATTCTTTTTTTGTTTTAAACAGGGTCTCTTTCACCTGTTTGCTCTATTACAGTGAAATAAATAAATAAAACCAGCAAACAAATACGCAGATTCAAAGCACGCCAGTACCCGGCCTAAGAACATTTTTCACCCATATGCAGTTTTAAGCATGGGGCCATCTCCATTCTAATGTGCTTCTAATATGCTTAACGCTTAGTGCAAGCTAATGAGCTCTGCTGGGTGCGACCAAAGAGGTGCTCAGGAAATGATCATACAAACCTATATAACACTGCTGAACGGATCATGATCAGGGTGATGGCTGAATTCTTGTAGTACCCTCTGTGGGTCACACGCTGTTACATAGCCATCATTATTTTTGTCCACTTTATAAAAGGCCTTCTTGAAATCTTGGAAGTAATCCCTAAATTTATCCCAGAAAGAGAATAGATGTTTATTTTAGCTCGTTTGTTGAATCAGATGAAAAGGATACAAACAAATATACAAAATAGGGGTGAAAGGGTAGAGGAAGATTTTGATCTTATTTTTGCATAGTAAGTTCATATAATTTATTCAAAGGGTGCCAAATTGTTCACAAATAAACCTCATCCCTCCCTCACCCCCATTTAATTTGAATGTGCAATTGTAAGGCTAAAACCTCCCTCTGCAAACAAATGCTGCTTGAGTGATTAACTGGCTCCTCTCCCCATCCAGAACTGCAGATAGAAAATACACTCTCCTTTTTCAGAGCCTGTTCTGATCACTTGCAAAATGTTTGGTACAGCTGATAAAATTATGAGAGCTGGGCAGCATACTTCCAGTGGCTTGAAGCCTCTGGAGCTTTGAAATAGTAGGAACAACTATTTTAACTAAGAGTCAGGGCTGAGCAAAACCTGCAGGAGCACAGGGCCTGATTCATGGCCAAGGGAAGAAGTGCAGAGCTTCTGCTGACTCACGGAGATTTCGGATCAGCACCTTAACGTTTCTCTGACATATTTACAGCTTCTTACACATGACTGAATTCAGGCCTGAAAATCTTGACTTTTCCTCTCACTTTATTTTGTCTCTTATATTTCACTGACATCAGGGACCTTTTGATCAAAGTTTGGAAACCCGAGTAATATCCTTCTCTGCCTTTTCATTCAACAGAAGCCTCTCCACATTTGGGCTCAAGAGGATAAGGCAGGCACAAATATCTTTCCTTTCTGCATGTTTTCAGCTGGTGAAGTCACTTAAGATTAATGAAAGATCAAAATAATTGCAAACTATAGCTCGATGTAGATTACCAAGTATACATAAATTAGCTACATATATTCAGCACTTACAAGCAGATACCCTTATGGCAAAAATGACAAGTTTTCATATGGGTTAATAACTACAGCTGCACTCCATTTGCTTTGGGATTGCTCCTTCTGACAGCCCCAGGGTACAGAGCATGGAGTCTGGGTTCTTGAGAGAATCGGGATTTACAGTATAAAAGGTGTATGACAGTGATAACAAAGTAGAGCTGTGTAACCCACATGATCAAGCACATTTGCCTCTGTCTCTCAGTGAGCTGGGCTGTGGATCTAGCAGCTCAGACCAGCTCATTCGGCTCCTTGATAAGCTACCATCAATCATCAAGCACCCAGTCCTTTACATCTTCTTTGTATGAACAAGGCTAACCTGGAACATGCTACATCTCATCTGCTTTTTAGTAGCACCCAGCAACTTTCAGGGTTGTCATGGATCTCTTCAGAGGCATCTGGTCTCAGCTCCAGTTGCTGGTGCTGTCTTTCTTCTCACAGCATTGCAAGATCCTTGATTTTCCATTTGTTTTCAAGAAGTTGTACGTTTAGTAGAGTCTGTACAATAACATTTTCCTTGCCAGTTATTTCTCCTATGAATTCATCCTTTTGGAGTTTACACTTGATATGAACAAGGAATAATTTCCTCAGGGGCCAGGAAGCACCATTGTGTATGCAAACAGCATACAACTTAAAAAAATCTGAATTATAGTATGGCTTCCATGGATTGTTAGCAATTTATTATGTGTCTCAGACCCATTCCACCCTCCAGTGTTATGTGGACTAAATTGGGAATACTGGGACTCTGCTTAACAAAGTTTCAGCTGTCAATAAACCATTTTAAAAATATTCCTCTCAAGTTTTGTGGAAGTATGGATCACTTCTCAGCTTCACAAATTACTTGAACTGTTTTTTAACTGTTCTAACTCAGCTCATAATTCAAGATATTTGAATTGGATGTAACATGTCAAAATCCTTCATTCAATACAAATATTTTCAAGTCCAGGATGCTGAACAGTGCATCACTGCTAGACAAAATTTCTGGGAATCCATACCCAAACAGATTCAGCATTAGTATATCAAATAACACACTCTGATGTTAAATTCAATCCAAATGCAATTTCAGGTTCATGCCCATGTCGATTACTTACAACAGGTGCAGATATACCAACATATGATGTTTTCCTTCATGTTTTTAAAAGGTCTCGTGAGCCTCCTGTACTCTGTGAGGCATATCAGGTCATAACATATTGACATCACTCTGCTGTTTACCTCTAAACTGTAATGCCACTGAACACAGAAAACTGATCTGAGTTGGCTATGTGGGCTTGATGTGTAATGCCCTTGCTACCCAGCAGACGGCAACCTTCATGACGTTCTGTGTTGTGTCATCTTCTCCACAGCTTCTCCAAACCCAGCTCACGTTCTGAAGTAGGGCAATCATTGTTTTTAAAACATATTTCCAGGTGTTAGGTCATTTCCAGTGCTGTTTTCAAGAATATACACATTTAGTGCTCTTTAAAGTATGTTTTTGATTAGTAATTGTCTTTCTAACCTAAATTTTATTGTAAAATGGAATGGTTTTAGCTAAGGAAAAACACTAAAAAGATGTCACACAATTTTGATACTCCAGAAGCTAGTTTTTTGTGTGTGTTTGTTTTGTTGTTGCTTGTTTGTTTTTGCCATGGCTAAATAGTGACTTGTGCCAGCTCTGATCATAACAGATCAATAAATAAATATGTGACATTTCTTAAAAATCCCATAGCAGAGCCAGAGCTCTGCTCTCTTAGTCAGTACCTACAATCGTGGTGTTTAGAAACACTCTAGAAACACAGGGCACGTTTTCACTGGTTATTTTTTCAATGACACTGCCCATAAACTATTGTTTGAAGGTTTTGTCTGTCTTCTAGTAGCAATATATTTCTCAGTTCTGATACTTAATGATAGCTTTGAAGAGTGTCTTCAAAATTTTCTCCTCATTTTCTTTCAGGATACATAGCATGTCCTGCTCCACTTCTGATATTTTCCTACTATGCCTTATGAGTGTCCTAGCTTGACTAAACTGATTGTCTTCTTTTTTTAACATCTTACTTTCCTCACATCTTTTCTGTATCTTTAAATCTTTGATTCCAGACATTATCTTATTTCTGAACTACTTGACTGATTCATTATTTGAAGATCCAACAAAATTCTTCAAAAGATTCCTCCTTCTGCATTCTCATATGAAACCTGTGTCTTTCAAAAGTTCCATTTCCTTGAGAATGCACTATTGAGTGTACTTTTTGTGGCTGCATGCATTGCCCTCTTACCCTGGCTAGCCATTCAAAACATTGATAGATTCTACTCCTGTAATATTCCAGAAGATAGTTCTGAGCTTTACTATGATGAATTCAGCCACTGCATATAGGTTTCAAAGCATGATGTGAATCTTTTAATGGAAACTGCAATATTGCTGGTGTGTTTTAGAGTCTCTAAAAGCCCCTAAAGAATTATCACCTTTTTGATCACTTTCAAATATCTTTTTTTCCAGTTAATTGCTTCCTCTTTTTCGCATTCTGCTCCTGTTACCATGCAAGACTCAATGCAAGACGTGTATTGGAAAAAACATAGAAGGATCCTACAGAGGATGCACATTAGAACAGTGCCATTGCTTTCAAGTTGGTTTTACTGTTTTGAATCTCCAAGTACCTAATTACTGCCTAACCAGCTTAGACTTCTTCAACCTCAGCCATGACACCCTACAGATCCAGTATTTCCTAATTAGATCAATGGGTTTCAAGTTTCGTTATGTTCAGAAGCCTATAGATTTTCTAACAGAGACAAAAATCTAAAATCTGCTGGGAGGGTTTCCTTTTTTTGAGTTACTGTAATGTGCCACATCTTAAGAACTGTGGCTTTACAGAGATGGCAAAGGGGGAACAGTAGAGGAGGATGGGTCCTGGGTCTCAGCAGCCCAAGAGACCAAGAGAGTCACACCTAGGAAGCAGCATACAGAAGCCTGAAAGCCAAAAACAACTGAGACTGGGTGCTTACCAAAATCACCAGGCGCTTTGTGATTTCACTGAGATACTGATCTCCTCCGTCACTGGATGACAGTTTAGCATTGCTCCTCCCATCCTGAAAGGGTATGCTTTTAGCATATGACATCATCTACATCGCACCCTCATTCCAGAAAAAGATTCTGGAATCCTTTACAGTTGTCTGTTACTTTCAGTGCCCTACCATTAAATGATACCTCTTCATCACCATTGCTATCCTCCACTTAAATCTTCCCAATGAAAGCAAAGGCTGAGGTAAAATTGAAACAGTTTTTGAAATTCTCATTTTTGGAAAATTGAGGCATTTAGTATTTTTGGACTGATTTAAGATTTCCAAGCAGTGATTATTCTACTCACAGCAGTAAATATGTGCGTTGTCAAAATGAGAATTAAAATCATAGAACAAGCTAAGTTGCCCAAAAAAGTAATATTTTCTTGCAAATGTTTAGTATTTTTCTTGAAGAGCTGGAGAGCCACTGTTCAATGTCTGTTTCTAATTTGGGCAATTTGTTCCTTTACAAACAACAAAAGTTACAACAAAAGAAAATGAAAAAAAAACACACAGCAGTTTGTTTTGAACTGTAAGAGTCCAGAGCTTTTGTCCGCCTCACTGTGCATATTGCTGGGCACTGAAACTTCTCCAAAGCAACGAGGGTGAGGTTCACAGCTCCTGCAAAAAGCCAGAAGAAAGAACATGGATGAAATGCAGCTGCTGTGCTGAGAGCAAAGGGAGAGCTTAAGCAAGATAACAGAAGAGTCAGTGGGTGCTGTTCCCAGTGGTACAAAAGTGGGTCCTTTAAAAGTAAATTCACTGATGCCTCATGCAACTGTCTCCTCCCAGTCAGAACTGGACAGAAATTAGTGAAATAAATCTGTTTTCCAGCTCATTTAGAATAGAGTGGAGGCTGAGGCCCACTTGGATCACCAGGGTTAGGTTTTGCAGCTATTGCATCCATTCTGACCAAGAACAGATCTCCTTGTGCTGATTCATACAGTAGGAGGGCACAGTGCCCACCTGCATTTTCCATATCTCAGCTGTCCTCTTTGGTCCTGGAGTGGAAGGCTGACACTTGCTGGATTCCTGCCTTCACAGCCACTACGTGGCTGGATTTCTTTCACCAGACAATGACTCCAGCTTGAGTCAGTTATGGCTTTCTCAGGTCTAGCGTGAAATCTGAGGAGTTCAGAGGCCTGGGTTCAACTTCTCTTGCCCTTCCAGTTTTCCAAGAGAGAAAATCAGACAGAAACCACTATGATATGACTGTTCTCACTGGATGTGATGTGGATGGGAAAGTACAGCAGACAAGGAGAATATTCAAGAGAACTGAAAGGTGACAAAAATAAGTAATGAAGCTTACTTTTGCAGACTGCAAGTGGTTAAGATGTGAATCCATTCCCAGAGGAAGGCACAGATGCCAGAAATTTGAAAAGATTAAGAACAGAATTGGATGTTATATACATATAAATCAAGGAAAGACAGAATCTACCAAATAATTATAATGTAATTTTTGAAAGGGATGTGAAAGTCCTATCTGGCAGGCTTAAACCAAACTTTGTCATAGCCCAGGATGAGAGAGTCCTAACACAGGGGCAAAATATTCCACATCTACCTACTAGTAGACTGCTTCATCTCAACCAGAAACATCTGGCTCTGGTTACAGCCAGGTAACTGAATCCAGTAATCCTTGGCTCAGTCTGCCAATTTCTTCTATGTTTCAAATTACGATAAAGCAACTGCTGTGCACTTTTAGGTATGTACTTGTGCGTATTGTTGTCATACACATAGTTACATACACAGTCGTTGTTATGGTAGGTTCTCAAAACTGCATAATTCTAAATGATGTGGACCTGCCAGGATTTCACATCACTACTATTTTATATTAACCCTGCATGTCTTCCCCATTGAATTAATTAATCTCCAGCTGCTTCAGGGTGAGTATTTGCATTTTTGTGACACGCTGCATAATTTCTGCTTGCCATACAGCATCTTCTATATTTGCTTTTTATTTATAGCACTAGAGGTAGGGCCACTTTGCAGTTGGCACTGCATTAACAGGTCAGAAGTTGAAGCTTCTTGGCCAAAACTGCTCTTCATCCGAGTGTAAGACTGGAGACAACCAGCTGCTACAACAACTGGAGCAGAAGAGCCCAATATGAGACAGTTCAAGTCTAAGTTTCACATCAGACAGTTACATCTCCAATAATAAGCAAAGCCTGTAATAGCAGCTGCTTAACCATCTCTGTTGTATATTATGCAATTTTTTACAGGTGGAATGCTCAATGATATCTGTGGGTGTCATCAGTACAGTTTACAACACTGGGGACTGCAGTGCAGGTAGGAGAGCTGTGATGTTGAAAAGGAAGGAGAGTTTTGCCCTTGGGTCCTTCGGTCTATTTGGGACACTGAAAAACAGCATTAAAAAAACAGGGTAAAATGTCAAAAGCCTTGGCTTATGGACTTCACTGTGGTGTTCTCTTTTTTTTTTTTTTCTTTGTCTAATAATTTCCCAAGCTGCCACTTTATCTGTCAGACAAGGCTGCTCTTCTTTTTTTATGAGTGCATCACCCTTACCAACAACGTCATAGGGAATTATCATTATTATCATCAATAATTTATTAGTTACTACAACACCTAGGCACTTTCCAAGCACAAAAGAAAGCAAATTTGGGTTATTGGAGGTGTATTTTTAAATATGTTTTGCTCCTGAAGGTTTATAGTCCTAAATAAAAATATAAAAAATAGTTCAGGAGAACAGTGAAAGCATGAGCAGAAAGCATCGTAAGCATCCAGGTGGTGTCTGGCTACAACATGGAAATATAACGTTTTAAAAGTGTTGTAGTGGGGCAGAGGATTCTCCTGCTGCCCCACTCTGCTGGCTGGAGTGGGAATCCCATAGCAGCACTAGGCTAATCACTGCCAACTCACCAGGGCAAGCGTGGATCATTAGACTCCACTCCGAGTAGGATATCATTTTGTCATTTGTTTAGGAAATGCTCTTCTCAGGAGCAATCATCTACTAACTCTGAATGTTGATTTTGTTTGAGGCAGAGACTCCTCTGACTTAGATGTTTATTTCTCTCATATGGAGCCAGGGTCTACCCTTGTCTTGGCTGTCTTTTGCTGCTTCTACACAGCCATTTACTGACTATTTAAGTAGCTGCTAAGAAGGCTGCTAAGAGGGCTGTGAAACCAACTGTGATTGTACTTGGCCCTCGTCCAAGGGACAGGGTAGGATATGGGACCAAAGCACGCTACATGCTCAACCCTTCCAGCTGCAAGAAAAACACCCAATGATCATGATCAGATTGATTTAAGTCTACATTCCCTGGAGGCGTCTGAGAAGAAAAGACCTGCAGGGTGACAAAGCTGCAGTTGTTCTTTTCCCTCAACTCGAGCTGATAGAAGTGTTTGGACTGGAACCACAAGATGAGACTATATCAACAAACCAGTCTAGGAGTGTTTTGGACACAGAGGCCAGCTGGCACTTCGCTTAGTGAACCTTCACAGCCACTGAAAGAGAGCAGCTGCCTGCAAACATCCTATTAGGAATAGTTCTTGGGGCATTCTTGCTCCCAGACTGTGCTGGGAGAGATCAGGGAAAGCATGAACTGACGCAGGCCAAAGCATGGTAAGGATTCTTTTGGCAGGTTAGCAGCATAGACAGTGGTGTCTGAGACTCTTTCTGGAGACCAATTTCTCAGTAGACATGCTGCCATGAAGTGTGTAAAATATGTAATGTACATTCATGGAGAATGTCTTAAAAATGTCTCTATACGACACACTGAGCTAGGCTTATCTCAAGCGAGTCAAGGGAATACTGTCGTGTATAAGCCTGGTCCAGTACCTACTGAAATTCCTTTTCAAACACTTTTTTTTTTTAATTATATTTGTTACATTTGTATTGTGGGCAATGCCACCTTAACAAACTAAACACACGCATAGGAAGTTACATACAAAGCTTATAAATATCTTACTTGATCTGTTTTCTAGTTTTAGTTACATGCAGAGTTTTAGTTTGCTGTTGCTGCTGCTCTTCCAGCTTTGAACACTTCTTTTGTTGATTATTATAGATTGTTTTTGCATGTCCATAGATGCCTTCTGTGATGAGTCTGCTGAGCCCTGTGTCAGTTGATGCAAACTCCATCCCCAGTTTCTGTAAAAATTCTTGATAAGATATACTTTTGCATCTTTGAAAAAGAAATGCTCTTTTAAAATATTCATATTCCTTCCTCATAGAAAGGCATTACAAATGTCCTTAAGTGATGTAGCAGCTTAAATCTCACTGACTTCCCTCTCTTACAGAGGTGCCATACCACACTGAGAATAAGTGATTTTCTATGAGACTTGAAAGATAGGATTTAGCTTTGTAATCACAGAATCAGTTCTGAAAGCGCTACCCCAAGGACCAAATAGTCAGGAGTGCTCTCCAGCTCTCAGAACCGCTGCTTTTTAGTGGCTGACCTGAGACACAGAGAACTGGACTCCTAAAAATTCAGACCTAGGTGTCTCAAATGGGTCACACAAGTCTGAGATGCTCAGAATTGTAATCATCCTTCAGAAATATGAGTTTAGATTCATAAACACTCTTCATACTCTTCATATTTTCTTAGGCATAAGCCCTTCTATAGGTTTTTCCCCTGCAGTTCTCCCCCACATCCATTAGTGCTCCAATGCATGGTAATGCCTAATTTAGCTTCAGCTTCACTGTAATTCCTTTATTCAAGTTACAGACATAACGGCACGAAAGAGATTTGAGCTATTCTATAAAAGGAGTGGATGATGGGAGTGAAGTTGTGCAGCAGATAACTGCATGAAAAGGATACTCTTCACTGCTCCATGGCATCCATAAGGAATAAGAATGGAAAGTAAAATCTAATGGAGGTGAAAAAAATTCAGAGCTGAATCAGCTTTAAGAAAAAAACATACAGTTAATGCAGTTTGAAACCAAGAAGCAATACACTCAGGTTCTACATGTTAGAGAGAGTGACTATTTTTTAAAATAGACCTGTAACGAAGGCAAGTTTTAATATAATGTCACATACAGCTGACATCTATGCCATTTCAAACACAGTCTATAGCAGAGCTCCTCTTTGTTGAAGGCAGACAAGTATTTCTAGCCACTTCACAACATATTACTTGTCTATAAAAACATTTCAGGATATTATTTACCATCTTTACACAGCATGAAATTACTTTACTCTCTTTTGTTATGTATTTGGTATGTAGCATTTTTCTTTTGACTGAATCATTTTTGTTTAGGTTGAAAATACTGTAAGCAAATTTAGCGCTTTGAAAATGAGAGGCTGGTAGCACAAACACCGTCTCTTACAGGTATGTAATAGACTCTCTAGCACCTCCTTGATAGAAGTTTTGTGTGCATTTCCCAGCTGACCTGAGACACCCGGAACTGACTCTCACTCAATACAAACTAAGGTAGACATTTTGTGTATATAAAACAAAACTGATGAAAAACAAGCTGGTGGTAGCTGGTGACCTAAGGTGCCATTCGAGGAGAAAATGTATATTACATTAAAGGGATCAGTAAAACTGAAGTCAAGATAAAGTCTTGTCCTTGAATTCATGGGAAACTAACAGATCTAATTGTATTCTTGAGCTCAGTGTGATAAGATGTAGCCTCCTGTTACACACTGTCGTGATCTAAGGTCCCAATCATAACAAAATAAAAGATTTCTTGTGCGATGTAATCTATTGTCATTCACTGCACTACCAAAGTCTCTGTAATCCTATAAAAGATACATTATTGCAAGAGCTAATCATTCAGAGTTGTCATACCTTGCCCAAAGCTTCTTAAATTCCTTTGGGGTGATTGGAATGCCAATCTGAACAAGACTTTTTTCATTTTCCCTGGCTGTATAATGCCATTTCCTTCACTGTCAAATTCCTGAACATTCTGGAACATAAAAGAAATCATCTCTAACAAGAACCAACAAGTTTGACAAAATGCTTGATCTCCCTGTAAGCTTAATGAATAATGGGAATTGAAAGAAAAATGGAAAATCATGCACGTCTGATTTTCATTTTAAAATTTTGTTTTTCATCTGCTTTTTTACTGCTTCCTACATGATAGATGTGCAACTGCCAAAAGTTTTAATCGGGATTAACATCATAAATGTTTAGGTGATGTACTCTGTGTTGAAGGTTTCTTCCTGATGGCAGAGAGAGGGATACGAAGGTAAGAACTGTGCTTGCAGCTGTGGGTACACCCAGTGCTGAAGCCTGCCAGCAGAAAATGAAGACACTGGAAGAAGGCAGACCTGCAGATTTTCTCACCAATGTGTTCTACACCTAATATAAATGAAATTTTGCCCTTTTTAAAGAAACCATTCATTTTACAAACTGAGTTTATTGTCTAATTTACACAAACATTGCTAGAAAAAAATTACATTTGTTTTATCGTGTGCTACTTTATTGTCCAAGTATTCCAACTATTCAACAAGCTTTTAAAATGTTGAAAAAGTTTTTGTGGGACAGTTCTGTGAGAGTCTCTTTGGTTGGTGTAAACATCCTAATCAATGCTCCACTGTGCAGGGCAACACCAGGGATCAGCATGGCAGTAGGTGTGTGTTTGTGGATAGGGCATAATCGAATGGGCCTCAGACAAAGACCGTAACTACTCTTATAACAGAAATATTACGTACAACCAATAGAAGCAAAATACAAAGAAAGTTTCAGAGATAACTTATAGCATCTACTATATAATTAACAGTACAAAAATTGAGCATTATTGAAATTGTTCATTTTTTTTTACTCCCATAGTAAGTTTTTATCATTAATGAGCTGTTTTGCACGGGCCTTTTTGAATATTTATAGAATCTGAAGATCAACATTGCATAATGTTCTGAAATCTATTAGTGCTGCTTATTTATTTAAAGAAAACATTCTTCTTACCCTTGCTAGGTCATGCCATCTGGTTCTTGCTTTGATAACAAGGTAGTAATGAGCCTGATCACAAGCTAGCTCTGCATCCGTTATCATCTGTTTGTTTTTTTTTTTTCTCAGAAAAGAAAAAAATAAAATAACAACTACGTTCTGTGTTAGTGGGATCGTTAATCTCCACAAGTTTCCTTTCCTTTTGTTGTTCTTCACAGTAGTGGTGGTTTTGTTTCATAGTTTCTAAGATACCCATTAAAGACTGTTACTTCACATCTGTGTAAACTTAATTCTTTAAATACTGCTTTATTTCCCTAGCTGCAGGTTAGCAAAGATGTTTTAAATTTTGTAATTCCCTATTTATTTTCAAATCAATGTTGTTCAATTCTCCCTCAAACTCAAGAGCCAGCATGGATCATCTGTATGCACACAAAGATATGCTAATTATCTCAGAAACAGTTATATCCTGGAGTGACTCCAGGAAGATTATCCTTGATTTATATCAATAGCATAGATCAAAAATGTCTTTGTGAATCACCAAGGCATGGCTAGTGAGTTTAGGGAGTAAGACCCACACTTGCAAAGAAATTCAATCACCATTACAAGTGCCTGACTTCTGGGCTCTGGTGCTTCTGGTGGAGTTCATGCATTCAGGGACAAATGGATGCCTCAGTTAGCATCCAGCACAGCTGCTTCACTATGTAGAGCTGACCAAATCCATATGCTATGCAAGGGCACATCTTAATGAGAACTGAGGGGATCTTAACATTTCACCATTCTTTGAAATGGTGCACCTTCCACCATGTGAGAAGAGCTCTTCTTTTGGCAACCAGATCCTCTTAGACTTTCTAAGCACTTCCAGTTAGAAGATTGAGAAAATTTGTTCATTTCTCTTAATACACAGCTGCCCACCTCTAGCATCAGTTTCTCTCTCATCTGTTTCTTTATAAACATGTACTTCAAGCACAAGGCTTCAGAGCCTGGTTTAGCTGTACTCTTGGATGTGCTCTCAAATAAGACACAAAGGAATACTGCATCTGCAGACCTGGCAAGATGAGATAACTACACCTGGACTACCTGCTGAGTTCTAGTACCCCCTATGGCACATGCAGAACCACAACCAGGTCCTGGAGAACCACCATCCTGCAAACTCAATCCTTTTTGAGCTCCCGGAGCTCTGTACATCAGCCTTGGCTGCGGGCTTCATCCAGATCAGGAAAAATGAATGCCACAATAACTTATTTTAGATGTGTGGGAACCTGTTGACTTTTCCCTGCTCTCATTGTTTAAGAGAAGATTCCATAAACCGTAATTACTGACCAGCAGAAATGGTCTAAAACTTAGCCAGGAAAATGCAAAGTGCTCTGAATGCTTTCAGTCACTATGTTTTAATTACTGGATTTCTAAATCAGTAACAATATTTGAAAAGAGAAAATTCTGGAAATAAATCCCAACTGTTTTAATTTCTAGCTAAATCCAAACTGAAATAGAAAGGTGAGTAAGACATTAATTGGTCTCATGCTCCAACTGTTAGCAAGGCCCAATCACCATTAGTTTCCTTTCTTGTTTTATAGTGATGTCTTTGATTCGCTCAGTTGTCCAATTCGGGAAATAAGAAAAACAAACCAAGCAGATAAATATTACTAACATCAGAGCCAACAGCAATGCTGTAAGAGACAAATAGAAGCTGGAAAATAAGCCTCTGTGTATGGATCACATCTTCATTGCCACAGCAGAGACGAGCTGCTGATCAGGAGTTTTTTCAGTCCTGCTGTACTACTGTATCTTGTTATTATTTTTATGAATTTCTCTCTGGTTGCACAGTTAAACAGAATTTCATGCTGAGTTTTCAGAATTAATTTTTAGTGCCTAAATGCTATTTATTATTAAAGTTGAGCTTAAACTTTAAAATTCCAAACATTTTAGGCAGCGTCACTTCCCAAAGTAAAAGAGGCTGTTGCAATACTCTCCCTGTCCTCCACCCACTACAGCACCTCAGCATTTCTGTGCATCGCACCTGACCTTGTCTACACTTAATGCCCTGAAGGCATAAAGGTCTGGAGCATAGGCCTTTGGGCTAAGGCAAGAGACACTAACAATGACATTAGTATATATTTAACATGTTGACTACGTATTTTAAAAAAATAACAAATTTTTGCTCTAGATTTGTTTTGACAACAAGTAACTATTTTAATGCAGTTTGAGAATATGAAGAACTGATAACATTGCCTTACTAAATAATTGGAAGAGTCTGAAATAAAGGGCAGCCCTGTTACTTTCATCTCAAGCATGTACAGGACTGAGCAAAAGCAGTGAGCAACAAAATGCCACCCACTAAAAATGTACAAGCTACCCTCCACTTTCCATCAATACCATATTGAGAGGTGACTCGTATCTACCCTTTGTCCTGCGCACCCTTAGAAAACTTGTCATGAAGAGAGACTTTACAGCAATTAATCTACCAGATGAACATTCTCCCATTAAAATAGGCATAAAATGCTCCAACACCTTTCAAATGGTGCAGATCTCCAGAAACCTGAAGTAATGTTGGTCAATACAATCAGCTTTTCTAGGGGTGCCCAAGCTGCTCTGAGGAGAGGGCCCCTTTCCTGATTGTCAATCTTTCCACTTCTCACAGGTTACGGAGATAGAATGATCTGAGCAAAAGGCTATAACGACTGTGGGTTCTCTCCTTTTGTAAAATGTGATTTCTCTGATTCTGTGCATATCCATGGTGGGATTTCAAGGATTACATTCTAATGCTAATTACAGAAAATAATAAGCAAACATAGAAAAGATGGAAAACAACTCTTGACTAAAAACCCTATGTTGTAGACTCTGGGGACTAAGAACCCCTTCTTTAAAGCTCACTCTCGTGAATAGATGGACTGCTCCATGAACGAGCAGTACAGAGTTATTTTCTTCTAATTGCGGAATCTTTAATAGCTATGCTCACAAGAAGGATGCAAAAAAAAAAAAAAAAAAAAAAAAAAACGTGGATTTTATTTTCCTAGCAGAGACTGTAGAGAAGATAATTAGGGAAAAAAGAGTTTTTGCCTTGAAAATGGATTGTATTTGAACTGGAAGTTTCTGAAAACACAGAGCATGATAAATATATTTTTCAGAGTAATTTTTCTCACAGCTCCTCCAAACCAACTTCTAAAACAAATGTGTGTATCACAAATAACAACCAGCTTCACTGTCAAAAGCAAACACTGGCTCAATGTATTTACCACATGGACTTACATCAACTTATCATTAAACTGGCTGGGATAGTCTTCAGCAGTAACACAGTGATATTCAGCATTATTTACTCTGTGGTTTAGGCTGTTACCTAAGGTAGCTCCTGGCCTATTCAGTTTGGCATCTGGAATAGCAAAATCAAAATATAGCGAACTTTGAAATGAACGTATTAAACGTATCTGATAAATTGTCCTTTAATATCATGAAAATAAAACAAGAAACTCTTTGATTGTGTTCTTTACAGACCAAATGTGACAAATAGCAATAACTGCACTAGTGGTGTCCAGCCAATTTACAGTCACTGTCACAACTGCTATAGTTTTCCTAGTATGAAGTGAAGAAAGTTCCTAGAGGATAATCTCAATTGAAGAAAGCACAGTTGAGACAAGGCCTTTTTGTTTTGCTTTAGCCTTCTCTGGAGTGTAGATGTTTTGAGGAAGGGAAGTATCAGATTGAAGAAGGGAAAAAGGAATACTGTGAAAGCCATTTTTTGTAGTCATATTGCCTCTCTCCATGAGGGAATGCATGGAGAGAGGCAATATGTATGGTATAGGTATGTAACTGCTGCAGACAACACCACAGAAATTAATTTGTCACATCAGTAACTGTGTATCACAACTACTGCATGCTAGACCATAACCCCTGGAGTAATTCTATCATAGAATCATAGAATTGCTCAGGTTGGAAAAGACCTTCAAGATCATCAAGTCCAACCGCAACCTAAGCATGCTACCCTAACTCTAACAACCCACCGCTAAATCATGTCCCTGAGCACCACATCCAAATGGTTTTTAAACACATTCAGGGATGATGACTCAACCACCTCCCTGGGGATCCTATTCCAGTGCCTAACAACTCTTTCTGTAAAGAAGTTTTTTTCCTGATATCCAATGTAAACTTCCCCTGGTGCAACTTGAGGCCATTTCCCCTTGTCCTGACACCTGTCACCAGTGAGAAGAGACCAACCCCACTCTTGCTGCAATCACCTTTCAGGTGTTTGAAGAGAGTAATAAGGTCTCCCCTCAGCCTCCTCTTCCCCAGACTAAACAGCCTCAGTTCCTTTAGTCACTCCTCATAGGGCATATTCTCCAAGCCCTTCACAAGCCATGTTGCCCTTCTTTGGACCTGCTCCAAAGAATGTCCTTTTTGTATTGAGGTGCCCAAAACTGATGGCCAAGTCCTCCTCTGTTCTGAATCAACATGAGCTATTTCAGGAGATCTGCCATCAAAACTCTCCTAATTTCCAACTCAGACACTTAGTGTCACCTCAAACTATTCCGCTTGATATTTCTTTGCAGAATGATTCAGTCCTGCACAAATGGCAGCATCATAACTTCACAACCTTAACTTTTGTTATAGCACAGCCCAGCAGGATTAGGAAGTGGAGACAGCCAGCTTCACAGCAGGGCACAGGTGTACTTCTAGTTCTGAAGGGCTACAGTATTTTTAGGCCATAGAAAAGCTATTTTGGTCACTGTTCCAGATCTTTGTAATTCTGTCTGTACACTGCACAGTGATACTCCAGGAATCTATTTCATCATGGTTTTGGAGAAGAGACTAAATAACGTCTTTTGAATATTCTTGAGCATTTTAGAATTCTTCTGCAATACTGAATATATAGAATATATATATATATGTCATAGAGGAGATACATAACAAAAACTGAAGTGTCACAGAACAAAAGGTGAAGAGAATTTGCTGGGAATTAGCTCTTATGTATGAAACCTCCACACTACATTCCAGTGTCCCATCTCACATGGATATACACACTGTTCATCAGCATGTTTGAATTGCTGAAAGGGTATTTTTACAATAAATCTTTTCTTAGGTTGATAGAGATAGTAGTTCATTAAGACAGTAATCCCTAAAACTTAACAAGATGAGCCTTCCCTTTGCAGCAAAGTGGTTTACGTAGCTGAAATTAAAGCAAGATCACATTGTACAGCACATGGCTTCCCAAAACTTTTGGATGAGAAAACTATATCTACACCTCCACACAAAGAAATCCTGTACAACTACTCCGAAGAGACCACAGAATTGTATTCACTGCATCATGTTTTCATTTCTCCAGATTTCATAGAATCATAGAATCACAGAATTAGCTAGGTTGGAAAAGATCTACAAGATCATTCAGTCCAGCCATTCACCCACCACCAATAACACCACTAAGCCATGTCTCTCAACACAACATCTAAACGTTTCTTGAACACCTCCAGGGACGGTGACTCCACCACATCCCTGGGCAGCCCATTCCAGCGCCTGACCACTCTTTCAGAAAAGTAGTATTTCCTGATGTCCAGCCTAAATCTCCCCTGGTGCAACTTGAGGCCACTCCCCCTCGTCCTGTCACTAGATACAAGAGAGAAGAGGCTGACCCCCAGCTCACTACAACCTCCCTTCAGGTAGTTGTAGAGAGCGATAAGGTCTCCCCTGAGCCTCCTCTTCTCCAGACTGAACAATCCCAGCTCCCTCAGCTGCTCCTCATAAGGCCTGTGCTCCAGACCCCTCACCAGCTTCGTCACCCTCCTCTGAACACACTCGAGGGCTGTTGTAATAGGTGGTTGCGAGGATACGAGATGTAACAAGAAAGGCCCCCCTCCCCGAAGGAACAGGGACTAGTTGACCAAAGAATGTACCCGTGACGCAGGGAAAATGGCAAACTAAGATGATCCGATAAGCTACCTTTTGATATGTCAGTAGATGGAAAATACTGCTTCATGCTTCACTGCTATGTGCCTCAGCAAAAATATCCAATCAGCATTAAGGGAGTACGCTTTAGATGGCAATAGTGGATAACAAGTATTATAAAAGTAGTGCTACACCTTTGAATAAAAAAAAGCTTTTCTTGCTGCTATTGTGTGTGTGTCTGTGTGTGTGTGTGAGTGTGCTTACAAGTGGTGCCGAAACCCGGGAACGTGTATGTGTGCTTTCAGAGGGCCTCAATGTCTTTTTTGCAGTGAGGGGCCCAAAACTGGACACAGTACTCAAGGTGCAGCCTCACCAGGGCTGAGTACAGAGGGACAATTATTTCCCTACTCCTCCTGGCAAGACTATTTCTGATACAAGCCAGGATGCCATTGGCCTTCTTGGCCACCTGGGCACACTGCTGGCTCATGTTCAGCTGAGCATTGACCAATACCCCCAGGTCTTTTCCTCTATGCAATCTTTCAGCCACTCTGCCACAAGCCTGTAGTGTTGCCTGGGGTGGTTGGGGACAAAGTGCCGGACCCAGCACTTGGTCTTGCTACCCCCAGGCAGATCGACACTTCCTTCCAACTTGGTGTTATCTGCAAACTTACTGAGGGTGCTCTCAATGCCTTCATCCAGGTCAATAATTTCATCATCAATAAAGATATTGAAGAGGACAGGCCCCAGCACTGACCCCTGGGGAACACCACTTGTGACTGGTTGCCAGCTGGGTTTAACTCCATTCACCACCACTCTCAGGGCCCGGCCCTCCAGCCAGCTCCTTACCCAGCGAAGAGTGTACCTGTCCATTTCATTCAGTAAAGCCTACTTCCCCATTACAGATATGCACTATCCCTCCCTCTTTTCCATTCCACTCTCTACTGAAGTCTAGTCAAGAAAATTTCTATTTGTGTTATCTTCCCGCTAAAGCTTATGAGAAGAAAACCAGGCCTTTTCATCAGTACTGTAACTACAAGCCAAGGGATGAGACTTCCCCCTACCCTAATGAATTACTCAAAAATAAAAGTTGGGAGTACTTTTTCTTTGTTTTCTAATTTTTTAGACTTAATTTATATCAAATAAGTGTCGCTTTTCCTTTTACAGTGATCAGAGATAGTACCATCCTGAAAGAAAATCTTTGAGTCTCATAACTGATCAAAGCAAAAGCTTAAATACAAGCAAAATACTGTTGTTTCCTGACTTAAACCAAAGAGCTGGCATACTTGCTTTCACCCAAGCTTACCTGTTTCAAACATCATTTATTAGGCTACTGGGTGAAGGTGCACATATTTTGAAGGACAGATGATCAAACAGCTATAGTCACAAACTTCTAAACTTACAGGTCTGAATGAAGAAAGATCTGAATATTGTGTCAGCCAGCCAAAAGTCAGCTTTCCCCTTTGTCTTATTTATAAAAAGAAATTAATGACAGTAGAAAATAATAGTTACAGTATGGAAAAAGTGAAAGCACACTTCTGAGAAAAAATAATAGATGAATAATACAGAAGTTAAAACAAGTCTTGAAGCCAGTGGTAAAATTCCCATTGAATTCAGTGGAATCAAAATTTTATATAGAAGAACTAGGCTTAAAGCACTAAAGAGAGATATACAAAAGAAATGAGAAATGAATAATTACTGACTAGCTTTACCCAGGGTTCCATCCTAAGAAAATGAATTCAGATTCCATCGGATTCATTCTTAAAAGTCGAAAATTGAAACTCTTACTCAGATTGCCTTGGAATCAGTGAAATTACTGATGGAGCAAGGCAAGTAGCAGAATTGAAAAACTTATGAATATATTCTTCTGGTCTTCATTCCTCAGCAACAGTAAATCAATGGAGACCACATCCTCATTACGGGTGGACTATATATCTACATCTATAAAACAGTAAACCTAGAATCTCATTGGAATTGTTGATAATCCAATAAAACTATCAATTACTCTAGTAGAAAAGTCCCTTAACAGCTTTAACATTCAAAAGCACTACTTTAAATTAAAACCATAAACCAATAAGTAACCAGATCACGCCACGGAGCTCCAGTTGTATACACTGCCACTACAACTCATCACTAATGGCTTACTAACAGGTTTTTCATTCCTGAAAGGAGTAGTTACTGTCTTCTGTCTTTTTATACAGAATAAAAAATGTTTCTGGACATCATACTACAAAATCATCCATTGTAATTTAGGACAAAATATAATCCCAAGACTATGAAGAAGAGTAAGAAATGCTGGGGACAAGGATCTACTTGAGGCAGAGAGATCAGTCAGTCACCTTTTGCAATCTGTTAGTGACAACTCCATCACACCTCTCTGTGGACCTCTAGGTTACATTCCACATGTTCCAGTTTCCCTCCAAACCTGGGTTAGATACTCAGAAGTTTAACTTGATCAGAAATCAAAGATTTGAAAATCTTTGATCTTTGAAATCTACAGAGATAAAGGTCATCCATGTACTAAAAATCAAGCCACTAGTCTCTTTCTTTCTAATTTCACCAGTAGTATTTCCTTGAAAGAGAAACATTCTGGATCTTCAACAAAATCTTGTTTCATGCTGTACTGGTTCTAAAATTCCTTTACCTTCCAATATTGCCGGAAAATCGAGATTACTCAGCCCTCCATCAGGTACCCCTAGCTTTTCTGTTACTAGACTGGAGAGTTATCCATTGGTGTGCCAAGATCTTCCAACCCTTTTAGAAGAGAAATAAAATAAGCTATATCATGGCCTATTTTGTTGCTTAATATACCATTTTGAATAGAAAATGTCTAGGTGTTTTATCCTATGGCTCAACTTGAAATTACTCTGAAAATTGTTCTCTCTTACTTAATTTCACAGCGAACCATTTAAATAAAAATCTATTCTGTACAATTTCAATTCTATGCAGAAAAAAAGAGCAAAATTTCCTTGCTATTGAGACTGGCATTTTTAGCAGAAGCAACAAGTAACAGGCAAAGACATGGATGTCCACACTTATGGCTTGCCTGGGCCACAGTGAGTGAAGGGGAATTGTCTTGGGCTACATATACGTAGGTTGCTCTGAAAATAATGTCTCCTATTTATTTCTATGGAAACTGAACCGATACAAAAAGCACAATAACATTTAATAGAGCCAATTCTCAGCTACAAAACACTGTTTTTTGACATAGTTACCACCATCAGCTATGCATTTTCACCAACAACAAAAAGAGCCTGCATGCCATGCTTGTAAAAATCCATATGGCCATCCAGAACATGGCTTGTCTTCCATGTTACTATCATCACTGCTGAAACACATCACCCACTGCCTCACTGTGCTCACATTCACTGCTTTGGCTCCATAAATGTTCAGCAAATGTTGATGAAAGTAAATGGGTCCAATTTAATCTTATTAATGTGATTGGACATAGCTCATTGATGTAGCCTATCCATATCCCTCTGCAGAGTCTTCCTACCCTCAGTCAAGTCAGCAATCCTGCCCAACATGGTGGTTTCTGCAAACTTACCAAGGGTGCGCTCAGTCATTCACTGTTAAACAAAATGGCCACAGTACTGAGCCCTGGGGAGTGCCAGAGGTGGCCTGCCACCAACAGAACTGATTTCTATTCACTGTGACACTTTCAGCCCAGGCAACCAGTCAGTTCTACAGCCAGTGAACTGTACACCTGTCCAAGCTGTGAGTAGCCAGTTTCTTCCAGAGAAGGCTGTGGGAAACAGTGTGAAACACTTGAAAGAAATCCAGGTAGACAACATAGAATAGAATATCCTGACTTGGAAGGGACCAAAAAGGATCACTGAGACCAATGCCTGGTTCCACACAGGGCCAACCAAAAATCAAACCACATTCTGGAGACTGTTGTCCAAACGCTTCTTGAATTCTGGCAGGAACCTTTTCCTAATATCCAGCTGTTCTCTTGGGTCCTATGGGGCTCATCCTTAAGGGGAAGGAGCACAGCCATGCATGTGGCTGTCCCCTATCAGTTGACTCCTGTGTACCTATAGCAGCATGAAAGTATTCCTAACATCAAGTAAAGAGGAAAGGGAGGTGTTTCTGTTTCCTGTGCAGTGACTAAATTGCAAACACTGTGCCAAGGAACTGAGCAGACTGTTGTGGAACTATGAAAAACTGAGCCAGCTGTGTTGGTGTTTCTGTTGAGGGGTTGCTGTGCCCGTGCTACCATGTTACTGGGGAGTCCCAAGATACTTCCTTCTCTTGGATGCTTCCAATGTTTTGCTTTCACACACTGCACCAATGGAAGAGGTAACACTGATTACTAAACTATCCAATGGACAAACAGAGGCAGGTGTCCTCTCTCAGCTGCTTCATAGTGTCTTTTCTCCCTTTGGCTCCTGCTGGTTTTGGTAAGGTCGCTAAGCAGACCAAATCTTTAGAGGACTGCTTGTTGGTTCTTTGGGTTAGATTCATTGCACACAGAATGGTTTGTGTTGTCTGATTCTAAAATTATCTAATCCCCCTGCCACGGACAAGGACACCTTTCACTAGATGAGGTTGCACCAAAGCCCCACCCAACCTGACCTTAAGCACTTCCACTGATGGGGCATGCACAGCTTCTCTGGGTAGTCTGCTCCACTGCTGGGCAGCCTGCTCCACTGCCTCACCACTCCCATGGTGAAGGATTTCTTCCTTATATCTAATCTAAATATACCCTCTTTCAGTTCAAATTGCTCTCCCTTGTCCTGTCACTACAGGAGCCTTTCTCCAACTTCCTTATAAGCCCCCTTTGTGTATTAAAAGGTGGTAATAAAGAATTCCCACAGCCTTCTCAAGGCTAAAAATCTCATGTCCCAGCTTCACAGGAGAGGAACTGTGTTCAGCCAAGCTCAGGCAAGCCTGAATACCCTGGGGAAGAAAGAGCTCCCAAGCCTCTCAGGGCACTGGTGCCATACCTGAGCACCCTCATGGTGACAGCGTTTTCCTTTTGCCCAGCTGGGGGTTGTCCATGCTGCAGTGGGGGCCTGGTGCTTCTCATCCTCCCACCATCAAGCACCTGTGAAAAAAGCCAGGTTCCATCTTCTTCCACGCTCCCAGCAGCAGCTGTAGCTAACACTCAGACCACCCTCTGCCACCCTTACTTAATGCTGACCAAAGGCAGCTCCCTCAGCCCGCACTGAGATGCCAGCTGCCCTGGCCCTTCCCCTGCTCTATGGCCCTGGGCTGGGCTCTCACCCCATATGGCCATGTCTTTCCTGTACTGGGCAGACCCGGAGAGGATGCAGGAATCCACACACAGACTCTCAAGTTCCAAAAAAAAAAAAAAAAAAAAAAAAAAACCAACAGAGGAACATTTATGCTTTTGGTTATTTTAGTGGCTTTAGGTTTTGGGGTTCGTTTTCTTTTCGTTGTTTATACTTAATTTCTTTTTTTTTTTTTTTTTTTTTTTTGGTAAAGCTTTTGTAGTCCAAGCTTGAAAGAAGTCCTTCATGCTGAACGTCAGCCTTCCTCCTGTCAAAACCAAAGTCTTCTGCTTCTGCACAGGAACAGCCATCCTCTGTGACACCTTTGAGACCTCCTCACATCCCCGGGCAGCTCAGGTCCCTCCGCTGGACTCCTCCGGTTGCTCCGGTGCAACAGCTCAGAGGATGCCAGTCCCTGCCTTCCGTTCTTCCACTTGGTGAAGAAGAGATGAGAGGACTTGGGGAGGGAGGGGAGGTGGGGACCGGAAGGATGGGTTCGTAGGAACATTAGCTGTCAAAAGAAGGATTCACAGGAAATGAATGTCTCACATGAGCCTGCGGAGAGGTCAGAAAGCTGGGGCTCTATCAGATAATGGTAAACTTACAGGATGGGAGGTTCAGCGCTGCCATCGAGGCGCCTATCTGCGGGGAGGTGGACAAGACCTCAGGCCACTCCAGTAGTAGGGGTGGGCTCTGGCTCTCTTCTGCCTCTTCCTGAGAGCGATGAGCTGCTGGTGGTTCTGCCCTGATGGAGGTGGATCCACTTCCATCGGTTCTTCACCTGGCACCAGATCCACCTCCATGGGCCCCTCACCGCTCTCAGGAGGGTCCACCTCCATCGGCTTGATGGTGTTGAGCCTCTCCATTAGCTGACTCTTCTCTGCAGGAGAACAATTCATCCTGCCTCCTCCGCAACAAAAAATACCACTTAATACCACTTTGCTCTCGAGCTCAGTGCTGCTACTGGCGTCTCAAGCTCAGCGACTGGAGTTCCGGGCACAGGGTCCCCCTAGTTAAAGGGCTCAGAACACAGGGCTGTGAGGTGACTTTGACATCAGGAAGCCATGGTGATGCTGTTCTAAGGATGTCCCATGGTGACCAAATGTCAAGGATTTACCGGTTTGGATTGGTTCCATGACTAAGGGAGTGGGGGGACCAAGGTTTGAACAAGAGAGGAAAGATATTTTTGTGTAAGAAATAAAAATACAAGAGACAGAGATATACATATAGGTTGCTCTGAATTTAACACCTCCTATTTGTTTCCGTAGACACTGCAACAGATACAAGGAATACAATCACACCCTCTGAGAGAGCAAATTCTCAGCTACAACACACTATGTTTCAACATAGTCCCCACCATTGGCCGATTTGTGCATGAGCTGATCAAGATGCTCTTCATTTTGTAATGTGACAATGGTACGTGGCCATCCAGAATGTGGCTCATCTTTCACATCGCTCTTGCCACCGCTGAAACGCATCAGCCACCGCCTCATTGTGCTCACATCCACTGTTTGGTCTCCATTAACATTCAGCAAGTGTGGATGAATGTCAGTGGGTGCCATTTTTCCACGTGAAGGAACTCAGTGACGCACCTTTGCTTCATATGCACTTCCGTGTCAAACGCCATCTTGTCAGACTGCCCCTCTGCTGCCATCTGTCACACAGCAACAAGATGTAATCGAATATTGGTGGGAAGGTTCAGCCTCTACTGCCATACCACCAATATCCACCTCTGATGTAGTGAGCCAACATGATAAAACAGGAGGCATTACTTCTGGACCAGCCCTCATAAAATATGCGATACAGTGAATCTATGTAAGTAACAAAACATTTTATTTTTAAATATCTTTTATTAAAATATTTTAAAAAGAGAGCAACACATCTATAAATCTAGTGGGATATTTGACTTTGTTTTTGCACAACCAATGTATCAGTCTTCTTTTAATGTCACTGGTTGCCATTCTTAGTGAGGTCTCAAAGTGTTTGTCAGAAATTTCTGATGAAATTTTACTCCTCCACTGCTAGAATGAATGTATATAAGTAACAAAGCTTATTTTCAGTTCTAATATCTTTTATTAAAATTTAAAAAAAGAAGAGTAACAAAACTGTAAAACTGTTCGGATATTTGACCTTGGTTTTGTGAAACTGGTACATCACTCCAGTTTGATGGCAGTGATTGCAATTCTCAGGAGTGCTCGTCAGATATTTTTGGTGAAAAAATTCTTCCTGTGCTTTATCCTTGACAATAGCTGCTCACCAATGTACATACAGCTAAAAAGCACTGTCACAAATAAGGTGTGATTGTAAAGTGAGGAATATTTTTCTCATGTAAGAGAGGTCCTCGGTTGGTAAAGAGACATGTTCAGATTTTTGAGTTGAATATATGATTGCAAGTCTGTATATTCAAAAATTCACAGGTAATGTATTAACTTTGACTGCAAACAGAGTCACACATATTCCAAAAAAGCGATGATTGGTTTTTTGCAATCTTGAAACCTATTTTCAAAGTAATTACTCCAAATTGAAAGCATGGCTGTGTATTTTTCTCTGTTCACAGCAATATATGTAGCCAATGTACGAAAATGCATACAATTATTTGCCATAACTTGCGTTAGCACTGCACTGTGCCCTCTCCATGCCCTGGTTTCAGCTCAGACAGTGCCAATGGCACACCAGTGTTTGGCTGTTGCTGAGAAATGGGTGCATGCCCCGGGGCCAGGCTGGGGCGCTCGGTGGTGAAGAGCCACTACCATGATAGCACAAGGCGGTGGGTGGCCACAGAGTGGGCTGGGCCGGGCCACATGCTGCCTGTGGACCATGGGTTGGGCATGTCTGGTTTAACAGCTACAGTGGCCCAAAGTCACTGCAGTCTTGCTGTGTGCTCTTCCTAATCATAAAATCATAGAATCATAGAATCACCAAGGATGGAAAAGACCTACAAGATCATCCAGTCCTACAGCCTGCCTATTACCAATAGTTCTCACTAAACCATGTCCCTCAACAAAACGTCTAAATATTCTGTGAACACCTCCAGTGTCAGTGACTCCACCACCTCCCTGGGCAGCCCATTCCAGCGCCTGAACACTCTTTCAGAGAAGCAGTATTTCCTGATGTCCAGCCTGAATCTCCCCTGGCACAACTTGAGGCCATTTGGTCTCGTCACTACTTACACGAGAGAAGAGGCTGACCCTCAGCTCACTACAACCTCTCTTCAGGTAGTTATAGAGAGCGATAAGGTCTCCTCTTCTCCAGACTCAACAATCCCAGTTCCATCACTTGCTCCTCAAAAGGCCTGTGCTCCAGACCCCTCACCAGCTTTGTTGCCCTTCTCTGACCATGCTCCAGGGCCTGAATGTCTTTTTTGCAATGAGAGGCCCAAGACTGAACACAGTACTCAATGTGTGGCCTTACCAGAGCTGATTGCAGAGGGATGATCACCTCCCTGCTCCTGCTGGCTGCACTGTTTCTGATACAAGCCAGGATGCCATTGGCCTTCTTGGCCACCTGGGCACACTGCTGGCTCATGCTCAGTCGAGCATTGACCAATACCCCCAGGTCTGTTTCCTCTACACAGTCTTTCAGCCACTCTGCCACAAGCCTGTAGTGTTGCCTGGGGTGGTTGGGGACAAAGTGCCGGACCCAGCACTTGGTCTTGCTACCCCCAGGCAGACTGACACTTCCTTTCAGCTTGGTGTCATCTGCAAACTTACTGAGGGTGCTCTCAATGCCTTCATCCAGGTCATCAATAAAGATATTGAAGAGGACAGGCCTCAGTACCGACCACTCGTGTCCCGTTGCCAGCTGGATTTAACTCCAGTCACCATCACAATCTGGGCCCAGCCCTCCAGCCAGTTCTTTACCCAGCAAAGAGTGTACCTGCCCAAGCCATGGGCTGCCAGCTTCTCCAGGAGAATTCTGTGGGAGACAGTGTTGAAGGCTTTGCTGAAGTCGATGTAGACCACATCAACAGCCTTTCCTTCATCCATCAGGTGGGTCACTAGATCACGGAAGGAGATCAGGTTGGTGAAGCAGGACCTGCCTTTCATGAACCTATGCTGGCTAGGCCTGATCCCCCAGTTGTCCCGCACATGCTGTATGATCTCCCTCAAGACAATCTGCTCCGTAACCTTCCCTGGCAGTGAGGCCAGGTTGACAGGCCTGTAGTTCCCCTGATCCTCCTTATGACCCTTCTTGTAGATGCAAGTCAGACTGGCAAGGCTCCAGTCTTCTGGGACCTCTCCAGTTGACCAGGAACGCTGATAGATGATGGAAAACAGCTTGGCTATCATCACCTCCACCAGTTCCCTCAGCACTCTTGGGTGGATCTCATCTGGCCCCACAGACTTGCGGTGTTCCAGGTGGAGTAGCAGGTCTCTGACTGTTTCCTCCTGAATCCTGGGGGGTTTATTCTGCTCCCCACCCAAGACTTCCAGGTCAGGGGGTAGAGTACCCCAAGGATAACTGGTCTGACTTTTAAAGACAGACGTAAAGAAGGCATTGAGAACCTCAGCCTTTTCCTCATCCTCAGTGGTCATGTTCCCAGCCACATCCAGTAAAGAATGGAGATTCTCCTTGGTCCTCCTCTTACTGTTAATATATTTGTAAATGGGTGCCCCATTCTTCATATGAGCAACTCGTAAATCTCTTATTTCTTTCTATGACAATTACATGTTGGAAACTGGAGAGTTTGGCGTAATTTCAGAATTTGGCATAATTTCACCATTTCAGTGGTTTCTGTTAATACATTTGTAAAAGAGTTTCTTCTTCTCTTTTACCCCAGTGGTAAAGTTGAGTACAAGCTGGGCTTTTGCCTTTCTAATTTTATCCCTGTGCATCCTAACAACTTCTTTGTACTCTCCCTGTGTTGCCCTTCCCTTCTTCCACTCTTTTTCTCCTGGAGCTTCAGGAAAAGCTCCCTTTTCATCCACACCAGTCTTCTTCCCCACCTGCTCATCTTGTGGCTCTGGGACAGCCTGCTCCTGCGCCTTTTAGACTCCCTTCTTTAGGAACAACCAGCCTTCCTGGACCCCTTTACCCTCCAAGACTGAATCCCAAGGGATCCTCCCTATTAGTCTCCTAATGTTACTTGGTAGTTAACTGTGGAGGGTGGTCTCTGGTTTTCTCCTCCTTTTCTCAACTCATGCTTCCCTGAAAAGTTGTAGTTGCAGCCCATGCAGCTGCTGAGGGATTTCTGCAAAACCTTTCATTTCCTTCAGCTGCTTTGTAACTCTTAATTTAGGTGTTTTCCCTTATAACTATATGGCATAGCTCTGTCCTGGTGCTCCATGTGTTCCTACAGTGGTTTCTATTGTTATTATATTTTAGTTAATTGTACAGATTAAAAGAAAAAAAAATCATTAAATGGCTGAACATGTAAGAAGCATTAAAATAGTAAGAACAATTAACAAATTGTCATTCTTTTCTATGAATGTAAAGCTTCTGGATAAACAAGAATATTTCATTTTCAGTTGAACAAGTATTTAGCATTAGATCAAATGTTTAATAGTAGTGATAAGGAAATCTGGGCATACAAATCCAATCAAAGCTGGAGAGAATCAGTCACAATAGTAATGTTGGTGATGACGGCCTCAATTATTAGCACTTTCATCTAGAGAAAAAAAAAGTGATAAAATTCTCCCCAAACTGCATACAAGATTAGGTTATAATAATTCCAAGATTAGGTCATAGTCCTATGCTGAATGGATCACAAAATGCATGGTTTCTATGTTTTGTTTAAAGGAAGATGATTGATGACAACCTCACAGTGAGGAAATACTGTAATCCTTCACAACAGTGAACACGCACACATAAACTGTGGATATTATCCCAGGATACCTGACAAAACTTCAGTTGTCATCTTCCTCATTTTGAACTCTATGAATAATCATCCAAGTCCCAAGGCGTAAAGGCAAGGTCTGTGCCTACTGCCTCGTTCCCAGGACAGCCAGACCAGTGAAACCAGAGGTGCTATGTTGCCCTTTGGTAAGGGGGTTGGGAGTTCTGCTTCCCTCCTTCACTAACCTCACGCATTCAGTGGTGCACAGATAACCAGCCAAAAGGTGTCTTTATGCTGTAAGCTGTAAAGGAAAACATGGAGTACTGGCAGCACTGGTATAACTCTACAAAGGTTAACTCAGAGGTGATTTCATGTCTGCAGTTTTTAGGTATTAATGCATACAATGAACAATTATCTTTCAAAGGAATAGGAGGGTGTATTCTGACCTCCCTTAAATGCTATTCTAACATCACATTATCTACATAAACAGAGCTCATCCACTTCCAAATTGGGAAGACAGCTTTTGCCCACTTCTATGGCTTGGCCTAGAATAACAAATCCAAAACTAAGGATCCTTGTGGTTTACCCCTACCACACTATATTGCTTATTCTTTGAGCAACCTGTTCCACCTCTGAGGACAAGCGACTCTGTTCTGCTGTACCTGACCACTCTGGATGAGACTGTAGATCAGAGCAACACTTCTCAAACTTGACATTAATGTAGGAAGTGGTGCTGGAACAGCTGCCCAGCTACAGAGTCAGTATTTGGTTGAAGAACAGCGTGCAATGTAGATCATTTAACTTCAGTGGCACCTTAAAATGCTTCACATCCTACCCACCTAGACACAGCCGGGACAGGTTACGTTGCATGAAAACTGGTTCCCAGTGCCCTTGTGATGATGTGATGTATCCAAAACTTTTATGTGCAGATAACAGGAGTCCCACATTCTTCTCAGGCAGCAATTGGAGGCCAGGGTAGATTTCCCACAATGGTGGTATTTCTAGATGCTCTTTATCTACTGCTGAAATTCCACTAGCTCTGGCATGAAAGCAGCAGTGTTCCTCAACAAATCAGGAAAGCAGCTGATGAACATCTTGGTAGAAATGTCAGGGAAGTTAAGGCAGGAGCAGTGTAAAAATGGCCAGATGGAATTCTACCTAGACAATGAAGTTAAAACCGCTTTCTTTTGCAACAGGTGCAGAGATGTTTAAAGACAAGTGATTGTGAATCAGCTTCAGTTTGCATTTCACCTGAAAATATGTATGCCCAGGCAGTTCCCAGAAACATAAGGTATTCAGTTGCTTCAGTTCTAACAACAAATCCTTTTTAATTACTCTTATTCATACAGAACTCACATCCTCATTTATTCCAGAGTAGGCTTATTTCGCTCAGCATAAGGGTAGAACAAGACTGGCAGGGAAACATGTCCTTTTTGAATGATTAAAAGCAGATGCAAAGCAGAGTTCCTGGGCAGTATTCCATCCAGCTGGACTCTGCTGAGCTTGCAGGGTCCAAGAACACCACAGTGCAGAGATGCACATACCTGGCTGCAGGTATATGATGATTTTTTATCCTTTGTGTATTGCCAAAACTTCAGAAATGTATGATCTCTAATGTAATAAAAGAACAATGAAATTGACTGTTCAGTGGCTTCTGGTGTTATACAAATATCTTCAATGTGAGTTGTACACAGACAGTCAATGGAGAAGAAAAGCAGCAGGTAGAACAAGTTTGTTCTGCCTAATGGTGACAAAATGCACATTACTGCATTAGCTGCAGGCAACATATAAGTCTCTTAGGTATCACATTGTAGTGTAAATTGCAGCAACCAAACACAGTGTCCCAATGGTATGTGCCACAGATATCAGATTTTATTGGTAGGGATGGGTTGAAGTTTAACACATTCGTAATAAGTATACTATCAACAAGAAAATTTTAAGATAAATAAAAAATGTTTTATGTGTTTTGTCCTCTCTCTTTCCGCCTCTCCTCATTTCAAAGCAATTTTGCTTCCTACACACAATTGCAGAAGGATATCCACCTGAGGGTAAGAAGATGTGCAGCTGGATGTAGGCAGTGTTCATGGGGGAAGGCTCTATAGTAACAAGGCATTCATCTTATCATATGATGGGGAGCATATGTCTCATGTATCTATACTGAGAAGTGGGGAAAAGAAGGCAACAACTCTGCCATCCCCTTACAGCTTGTACATTCTGCCCTGCGATGGTAGTTGATGAAAACAAGCATAGTCCATAGTACATGGATGGGAAGGCTGCTGAATCACAGTAAAAACAGACTCGGACAACCTTTCCTATGGAACTATGCAGGCTGTTTTCAAAGGTGCCGTTCTTTTTGATTCTTGCTGAGTTTGTATTTACCTCAACATCTGGAAAAAGGGCAGGGTATGAATTACTGTCATAACACTGTTTAGCGGGAGCTCTTGCCTAAATGTAAGTAAACTGGGGAAATCTTACTGCCCTCACGTTCCTTTTCCTGTGCATTGTCAAATTTCAGCGAAGTATTTTGCCTTGAAAAGTGGATCAAAAGAAATGTACAGCTGGGTGCCATCAGCATCACAGCTCCAATCCCAAATCCATGATCTCATGCATCTGTCTGAAGGACAACATGCAGAGATAGATCAGCAGTCAAGGCTGTGATGGGCCCTAGGAGCACCACATAAAAATATACCTCAGAAAGACATATACAAAATCCAACTGGAAGTCTTGGAAAGTAGAAACTAAACAATTTTAATGTATTCATATTGTGGAATTTTATTTTTTATTTTTTTAACACTCAGATGCTGTATCCAAATCAGGTAAACAAGTTTCAAAAGTTAAACAACCTCAAATAATTACAGTGGAAAATTACAACATGCTCAAATCAGTTGAATTCAAGAGTTACAGAAAGGTTTTTCTCTTTTGTAGGGGACCAGTCAACACCCTGAAATGCTACTAGATGTCTGGAGGAGATTTCTCTGACACAGCCACTGCAGGCTCTTTTGAAAGAAGAGCAAGAAAGAGAGCCAGAGATCCCAGGGAGTGCCTCCCATTCCCAGCATGATTACAAGCCACAGTGCAGTCCACAAGTAGTTCAGAGGGGGCTGAAGCTTAGAAATCTGAAAGATGACACAAAAGCAGTTTAGGTCATTCATCTTAAAGTTTCTATCAAGAGACTTATTTTTCACCTAACCAAATGCTGTTCCTATCAACTAGCACTATAGTTACAAAGAGGGCTTAAAGACTCTGAGTTAAGGCTAAGTAATTCTTCAGGAAACATCTACCCATTTTGCATAGGAGGGTGTACTGCAAGTTGACATTAGACCTCCAAGTTCCAACAGTGTCTCACCATTCCCGATTCATACAACTTCCCTTTGATACCTGGGAGCAGCTGAAGCTTTTAAGGTAAGATGCTGCTACAGGATGACAATTTTATGTCTTTAAACACAAGCTGAGATTCCTTTTTACACAATAATCTGCATGGAGGCCTGTTTAGCTCATCAATGACTGAAACAATCCTAGAGGATTTAACTCTAGCTGTATGAGCAGGCAAAATAAGACAACAACCATCCTTCTGGGAAAAGTACAGGAGAGAAAAATAACTAACATTTTTCCTACCTTCTGCAAGCCAGCTTTACTGATTTTCCCATGTGATTACTTGTAGAAAAAAAACAAAACCATCTTTAAAAGTTGCTGCTGGTTGTATCACTCTGTCCCTCAGCCTTTTAATTATTTCATCAACAGTTCTATTCCTGGAATGTTTGTTAGCTTGACCTTCAATCTGCTTCTTTCTAAAATTGAAAGACTTCGTAGACAAATTACTTATTTTTTGTAGTTTCAAACATTTGATTCAGCAATAATGAACAAGACTTTAACGACAAAAAAGACATGGACATGGAAGAAGCTTATTTGATGCAAAAGTAAATGATAGGTTGATCAAGTAATAGCACACATCAATTCCAAGGAGTATATTGTGCAACCATTTTAAAATGTATAGCTGGTTCTTAATAATAGCTTGCTTTGTGATACTGCTATGCAAAATTTATTTTGCAAATGGAGATCTTAGACCTCCAGATTCATGGGCTTAGGTTATAATGAATCTAGGTTTCTACATCAGCTACAGAGCCATCTTTATCCTTTAATACATACTCAGTTAACATGAGAGGGCTAAGCCAACATAAAAGAAATTAATGTACATCTTTCCACTGATTTTGAAAGAAGAAAATGTCCCTTTGGACATATTCTTTCCTCCTAGGAAAGGGAAAATTTGTTTTTCTGGATCCCAAGTAAGTCACTTCCACATTTTTTCCTTTGTAGTCAGAATATCTCTTTTTTTCTATAAGAAAGTCTGCATGGACAGTATACTCTTTCTGCTGAAATACCACACCCTTAATAAATAAGTCACTAATGTAAATAATGGTTAAATATTTAATAACTTTAAAAGACAGAAAAGAAATTAAAGGGTATGTAACATGTTCCACTTGTACCTATTTTACGTCTGCTATGGATTTACTATAGCTCATGAAATGGAAAGTTAGAACAATTACTTTTGTTAAATCTGTGCTCATGTATTTCCCTATAAGCAAAATGTAGAATTATGCAGCAGTCTTATTTTTATAGATTTATTAAGTGTGCTTTATAGTATTCCCTCAACTTGAAGATAATCTTAAAATTTTAACTCTCTTTCTAAAAATACACTAATGAAAAGAGTTTTGCTTTGATCTGAACAGCATAGAGAATATTAACTCTAAGCATTCCAAGAGGGATCAAAAGATGACTGTGACTGGTGGCTTCCTTCTGAGGATGTCAGGTGGACTCATCTGCTGAAGTGACTTGGTCTTCTGAGATGTCTGCTATCTTGCCTGAATACAAGAGATTTCCAAAACATTACCAACTTTATCTGCCACATCCCACTGACTGTTATATTTTCCTGTTCATCCTGTGTTAGTAAACACAGGACAGGTGATGAAGTGAAACTCAAATTTTCTTTACACTGTTCCTCATTTGTGAAGTTTAAGACTGATGCAAAGGCAGTATATATCCTGAAAATAAATGAATGATTACTTGCAGGATGTCATCTGGAAGACTGTCTTCCTTGTCAGCGTTCCTTTTTTTCTTGAAAAGCTTAATAAGCCAGTAGAGAAACCTTGCATTAGGATTGAAGAAGGGAACTGTCATAAGAGCACATGTATTAAGTATTAAACAAAGCCATTTAGAATGAAGACCTACAACTACTTGGAATAGTTATACATAAGTAGATCATACAGGAGACAAAAACAGATAGAATGCATTAAGCATGCTTTTTGTCCATGCATGTGTCAACAAATTAAACTTTACTTAGAGTTCTACGATAAAAGCCTAAGAAAATATGGGTATTCAATCATAAGATGTCTACTATGTATCATCAACAGGGAAAACAAGATTTAGATTTAAAGCTTTTGGAGATCTGGAGATTTTTTCTGAGCAAAAAAAAGAAGGGGTAAATCACAAGGTAAAAGAACAGGTTGTAATTGGTTGGGTAATGATTACTAGCAGAAAACAGGTTGTCCAGCAGATTATCAGAATGTGTCAGTGATATCCTGATGACGCTCCAAAATCTAGTGAGGGGAATTCTTCTCTAAATTTTATCCTAATTAACCCAGAGAAAGTGCTTGTAAAGGCAAAATACAGCTTAGGTGGGACTGCTGATAGAATGACAAAGTTTACAGTTCTTTTGAAAGGAAGACAGGAGAACAGTGGAAAAAAAATGTAGATTTCTACATACTCAAGGAATTAAGGCCCCATGGGAACTGTGTCTACAGGGAAAACGTCTTAAAGTAGAGCTGGTAGTGCATCAGTGAAACACATCATTGTAGTATAAAAGAGAAGCGTGAATATATATATGACTAAATTTTGAGAGACTGTAACACAATGTGAGATTCAATATCAAAGATATCGAGAGTAATTAGAACTCATTCCTTAAATACTTCAGTAATATATGTGCGATCAAGAAATGTTTGGGGTTTCTATTTAACGGGGAAGAGAACTACCAACAGATTACATCAAGGGGAATTAAGCACTTAAAGCCTGTTTCTGTATCAGTTGTTGACAAAAAGTGAAATAAGCAGGTGGCTTGAACAATGAGCACTCATAAAAAATAAGGCAAGAACAAATTATAAAATATTACTAGGTATTCAAATTGGTACTTAACTGACTAAAATGGTGACCCAAATTTATGCAGAAAAGCAAACACACCACCTAGCTTTAAAAAGAGGGTAAGAGAACTGTAGAGTTACAAGAAATTTATTCCTGCTTTGAGGCAGTAATTACAGAGTCACAAAGAGTTCAAAGCCTGTTAAGAGACACAAGGGCCACTAGGGATCCTTGCAATCTACCCAGATTTCAGACAAGCTTATATTTAAAATTATACTACCCTCTAACCAGTGCCACTTTCAACTTGGTTTCCTAAGGAAATAAGCATAATGCAATCAACCTTTTAATCCAAACCTCTGTCAGCCTTCCTCCCAGATTTGGAGTCCATCTACCGATTTAATTTAAACTTGAGATTGGTAGAGGTCTTAGGAAACAGTGGTTACAAGTTTTGCCAAACTGACAGCCATGAAAGGAGAGCATCTCTGTTCATTCTCCTAGTTGAAAAGGCAGGGGCATTATCTCTTCCATTTGTTAGTAGCTAGACAGGAAATCAGCATGGGTGTTTCTCTGGGCTAGGCCCATGTTGTTTCTTGTCCAGTTCCAGCTTGAAGTACTCAATGACACCTACGTTATTTGTCTGCTTTCAAGTAATAAGCCACAAGTACATTAACCACCTTACCATTAACCACCTTAACCAGATTAAACCCTACAACCCTGCATATTTCCATCTCACTGGAGCTGAGTCTTGAAGATCTTCATTCAGATCGGACAGATCTAACTGAACAGTCTGCTCTGACAATCAGTCTTGGATGCATAATGCTTTTTGTAGGTATGGATCTATCTCCAGATTTATCAGCAGAAGTGGAAGACAGGAATACTTATTACTGTGGTCACTGATTTATCTTGAGTTTAGGGTACTGTGTCCTACTGACAGTCTGTATTCCATGTTGGTGAGTCATATGCATTTTTTATCTTGCTGGCCCTCTGCTTTGATTGTCTCTATGAAGAAATGGCATTGGACATCTCACTAAAAATATCTTCAGGGAGCATCTGAAAGATCTTTTCTTCCCAACACAAAAAGAAAACTCTCTTGACCTCAAGAACAGGATAGACAAACTCAGCTTGCAAAAGACAAGCAAGTTAATTTCTTGACTGAAGTACAACTCATAGTCTCATACTATACATACAACTCATATTCTGCTTTGGGGACAACTCGGAATGCATCTGCAGGAACTTTCTTTACCTAGAAAACATTATACAGAAGGAGCCAGTCAAAAGGTGTCAGATAACTCTTAGTGTCTCACAAAAGCAAATTAAGAAAGACCTCCAGACTTTGAGACAGTCTGCTAAAAGTCCTGAGGACTAAGCTGAAGGCTATTGTGGACCAACGTCTCTTTCGCAGGTATGGGCACCTTAACCATCCTAATCTGCTAAAGAATTTACAGGTAGAGAGTTGTGAGATATAAAAGATTTCCTCAGTGGCAGACTGTTGGACCAAAATCAGCACTTCAAAAAGCCAGACTTAATTCTCTGAAAACTTCAAGTAATATTTATTTTCCATTACTGGTCATGAATTCTTGCTCAGGAGAAGTGCAAGCATAATGTGGTACATGACAGTCAAACAGCATCCATCATGTGACAAGCAGAGAGAGAACAGTTAATAAGTATTCCGAAGTTTCATTTTAGCAGTTGCAGGACAAGAGACAGAAGCCTTGAAACAAGGCTAAGAGGCACAGGAAGCACTGACACTGGAACTGACTTGGCCAGATGGAGTATGCAGAACAATCCATGCTGCAACAGAACATCATCAGGACAAAAAGAACTGAAGGAAAGATGTAAACGACTGTTTGTACTTACAGGAGCAACAAATATACCATGGATCCAAAACAGTGGCCAATTCCAGAGCTGAGCATCCAAAGGTGCTGTTTTAACTTCATCAGAACACCTAAACCAACAGTTGTTAATGTAACTGTAAAAAAGATCAGGCGGTGCATTCCCAGTATAGTCCCAGCTTTCTGCACGTGGAATTGACTCACCTTTGTGCTGGCCTGACATAGTAAAATGACTCAGCCATATGCTTGAGAACTTGCCACATACAACCTGCTGACAGGTAGTCAGATGACACTTCAAACAGTTGACCTCCTCCCAGTAGCTACCAATTGTGCTATACAAAGAGGCTCAAAGGCTTCAGAGCCAACAGACATGCTGTTAAAAAGGTAAAGGAGATAGTGGTCTTTCTAAAAACATCCCAGAGGGCTTGAAAACACCCTATGACATCATTAGTAGAGAGAGAGAAGGATGCTCCAGTGCCTGAGAGGCCTGCAGCAGACAAACAGTATGCTCCTCCTCTGCTTTGCGTTTTTACAGCAGAGTTTGCCAAAAGGTGATAAGCAAATTCTAGTGATTGGAAGCTGTCCTTCTGCAGGGTCTTCAGGAGTCCTGTTGCAATATGAATCCTCAAACTGCTGATTCAAATGTGAAATATTCATCTCCAATTTCTTTATCTTAATGGCAGAAAGTTGAAGGTCCTGGTGGGCCTACAACTCGTTATGTGAGAGTATTGTTGAAGGATGCATTAAGCATGGCACTGAAAGTGGTATTCAGGGTCAGAATTCAGAGCAATGGTTAAACATATGTTTGACATCCCTACAACACTCGGCCTCTTTTGAAAAGTGTGTGGAGGTCCTCAAGGCTCTGAGACAAAAGAACAGACTACAGAAATGAGCTTTTGGAGCTGTAGGAATATGCTGCCAGTTTTGAGGATGTGTGACAGCAAAGACAAGGCGATCCCATGTGCTGCTTTAAAATTTATGTAGGTGGGGACTTAAGAACAGAAAGGCCAATTAGTTGGAGAGGAAGGAAAAGTTTCAAGATGATCTGGGACAGTATGCATCACTAACACAACTGCTGACTTCAGATATTCCTGTCTCGAGAGCTGCAGAGAGAGAAATGTGAGCTTTGTACAGGGTATCCTCTGTTTTACAAAACAGTGCGCTTAAATATGAAGGAAGATAGGCAGTGGATATGCCTCCAAGGATGTATTAGGGTAAACTATTACTGGGGTTCAAGCAAGAGGAAATACATGCCCAGAGTCAGAGTATACATCTTGCAAATATATATAAAAATATATTTTTAAGGGAAACAAAGCTCATTCCACTATGATAGGTGATTTTTTGTTTGTTTTTGTGTTTTCCTCTGGATTATGCACACATTTCTGTGTATTCAAAAGTAAGAAGTGAGAAGAATCAGTGGTACATACATCTTTGAAACCAGGGTGCCAATATCAATGACACTGGCTGGTTCAGACAGGTAAAGGCCATAGATCGAGGCCTGCAGTAGCCACAATCATCAGATGCACCACTGTTCCTGATCCTCTAAGAATGTCCAAATACAGTTCCTCAGTAATGAGCCACGCTGATTCTACAGAGGATCACAAGCTTACTCATCAGATGTTATCTAGAGGGCAAAACCCCAATTTCTGAACAATGCAGTGAGACATAATCCTTATGAATTCTGTAAAGTGAGCTCAATCACTTTTACCTGAATCCTCGAGTCTTTGATGAATGATCCATATGTGTTTGCTCTCCTGATGCAATGCTTTGAGTGTTGTACAATTCTGAATATATCTCTGTGAAATGAGAGATCAGCCTAGGACAGTGCTTACATTACAAAACCAGCATGTACCCTCAGTCTTTACAAAGGCCTCCTTTCTATATGTATTTTTTCTTTACATTAAATAGAACATTGTCTATATTAATAACAGCACCTTTTTGAAAGCTGTTTGCCTTTTTTCTTCTCTTTGTTGGCTTCCCTTTGATATATGTGAGCTGATACCATTTAAGTCACTAGGAAGAACAGCAACTTTTAAGTTATCTTTTAAGCATCTTCTAAAAAATCCCATCAGATGTATTAGCCTGATATTTATAGCATAACTTTGATAAAATGAGAATTTAAAAATAATTTGTGAGGTTAAGAACAATGCATAATACTATGTCTTAAGGCAAAGATGATCAAAGTAGCACATGTCCTTTTCATATACAGTTAAGGTCATTATTAAGAAGGCTATCTTCTAGGTACTGGAAACTAGCTTTCCTTGGCTCCTTCTGAAAACTACAGAGAAAGGAGGAACCTAATTCAAACAGTACCTGGAAGAGCAACTTTGACTAGAACAAGCCTAGGGAGAAAAGCGTCTCCTACCTGCAGTAAGCCTCTGTGAATACTTTGTGTAGTTAACACTTGAATTATACAATGGATCCTTGAAGAAACTTGGCTCAATTAACATCAGCCTGTCAAACTTCAATGCATTGGTGGAAAAGGCAGCTAACATCATAGCCACTGCACCACTAAACCTGACAGAAGTCATGAATGAAAGCCCTTGTTTACCGTAACTTGACATCTGGCATAGGAATGTAGAATGCAATCGTTAATAGCTTAACTGAATACTCCTAGCTGCGAATGCTGGCAGCCTGGGAGCAGACACACTGTTCAGCCTCTTCCATTATACTGCAGGTATAACAGAAGGTCGAGTGGGTAGCTCCTTGGACCTACTGAATCACCCTCAAATCTTTCCTATATACATGAGCAGAGGACATGAATTAAAGCCTATGTCATCAAGTCCTCACTGCTGCTTCGCTGAGCTGTTTAGACTTCCAGGATTGTGTTCATCTTCACAGAGCTTTGGGGCATTCCTGGATGAAAGCAGAAGGCTCATGTCTTTGTACTGAGGAAGCATGGCATTCTCTGCACCACTTAGCACAAGGGCTAGACTGACACTAGAAAAACAGCTGTGGTAAAAAGACACCGGTAACTTAACATGCCACGTGCCTCAGTGCCTTCCTTCTGAAAAAAAAAAAAAAAAAAAAAAATACAAGCTTTCATTTATTTTGAGAAATCTAATCCACACCATATACATAATGGGGGAGAAAGTATCAGAAGGGTGGTGAGAGGGAGGGAAAAGAGTCTCCATTTTCTAGTATTTGTTAAAAGAAGTAAAGCCTTCACTTAGAAAATGGCTGTCAACACTGCACAGCAACATCTGCTTTGTGAGTGTAATCCATAAAAGGCTTCCAAATGCCCTTAAAAATTGTTCCCTCTTTTCTCCATTCTGAATGTCATCTCACAGGAAGCCATCTGGGACAAGCATGCCAGCTATTCTGCTGCAGTGATAGCAGTATTGTCCTCAAGTGCCTCAGGATGAGTCACGTCAATGCAAAAGTCCAATTATAGTAGAAGCCCCCCAAAGCAGAAGTATCATTTCAAATAAATAAGACTGAACCAGTGGATTCAGAATGTAATTCAGTCACTTAATCACCTTTTGCTCAAAAACTCTGCATCCCTTAAAGCACCTGTGCTAAATCCCCAATCTGGTTGTGACATTCCCAGCACAGATGTGATAGTCTTAAGCCCAATATGTATGCATTTGGAGGAGTCAATAACAAGGGGTTTAGATTATTTTTTAAAAATATAGCATTTTTAAACTTAGCATTTCCTACTACTTTAGAGCAGCGAATGAACAGTGCCATCCACTGTTCCTCTGCATAATCCACTATACTTTCCTAGGACAGTCTTAAATAAGTTTTAACATGTAAAAAAGCCACATTTAAAACAAAGAAATACACAGTGGTAAAAAGATGCAAGTCAAAAATACTTTTAAGGATAAATCATAGAATTACACCTCTAGAAGCAGATTAAAACAAAGTAGATTTTCAAAATATCTCTCAAATGTGGATGAGCCATTCTAACTTAATTAGTTATCTTTTACTCATTTATCCTGAAACTAAACATTTCTCCAATCAATTAGGCCATCTACTGCAGTGTTGAGTATAAATTCTCTCTTCACCTTACTATAAGAACTATATTTCTTCTTCAGTGTGATCATCAGCTCTCTGGAACATGATCCTGATGAATGATATTGCTAAAAACAGGTACTTTTAGAGAGGCTTACTAGAGAAGAATAAATAATACAGTGTTAATGAAACTCTGCATTCGTGGATTAATATGATCAGTACAAGACTGTATGCTCCTGAATGTCTTTGACAACAGAATTCAGTCTTTGCCTTTTAGATGTACATTTTAGAAGCCATTCCCATGAAAAGATTTCAAATTCATCCGATCTATGGTGATGCACATCTTGTTTGCTAAAAACAGGTAGCTGCATTGTATAACAATGCTGCAGTTCAATAATGCAAATATGCTCTATGTTCACCAAACCAGAAATCCTAAAAGTATTATACCCATTTTTTTCTGTTCGCTAGAACACAACTTCAGCACTTAGCATTTTGCTAGACAGATTTCACAACACTTACCTTACATCCTTTTAAAACAAAGGTATAATATTCATTGACCACAATGATGAATGAATTAAACCCCACCAGTTTGCCTTTCACTGCTTTACTCTGTATCATTTTATTGCAGGGAATGTCTAGACTCTCAAGTAAAGACCAGTTTACAATTCAAAGTGACTATAATTCCCAATTTTTCTTGCATTACAGATCTCTCATTGACACAAATAATGGTAGAAATACTCTTTAGAAAATTGTATAACTGCTGAGTCCCAGGTAATTCAAAGGATAATTACTTGTTCATGATCCATGACCACTGACTATATGCCGCATAGTGCAGAGCTATAAAACTGACAGGTTATAAAAACATATACTTATAACATGCTGTGCTGGCAACATGACTTTTATGAACCCTATGTGTAGTACCCAAAGTTTTCTCCAAGACATTTATAGAATGGAGAAAATGTACAGTAGAATTGGTTTTACTGATCAGGCTCATGCTCATTCATATTTCAGGATCAAAGATTATTTTCCAAAAGCCATTTCCTATTGATGCTGTTGTGTTTGCTGCTCACTCACAACGATCAGCAGGACACTAGGTCAGACTGGAACTGATTTCTTTGATTTTCCTATTATGTTTTCAAAGGTAGGAGAGAATTTCAGATCTTTCTGAAAGTCACTGGCTGTACGCAGAGAAAGCTAGAGCTCCTTCGAGAGTAGATTAGACCCGATTATAACTTGACTGAAATGTTATTGCAATAAAATATCGAACACAATTCCCTCTTCTTTCCACATAGATATTTTGACACATTCTCCCCATACTTGTAGATATTTAGACTCCCACAAGTTGGGGAGCCTACTCATATTGAAAATGAGATTTAAAGTTAACAATATTTAATTTCAATTACCTGTTCTTTACTACAATAGTCTACTGAGGAAAAACATAACATAAATTGAATTTTTTTTTATTTTTTACATTATGTTTGGAATTACAAAACAATCATAGAATCATAGAATCATAGATTAGCTAGGTTGGAAAAGACCTACAAGATCACCTAGTCCAACCATCCACCTACCACCAATAACCCCACTAAACCATGTCTCTCAATGCTATATCTAAACGTTTCTTGAACACCTCCAGGGACGGTGACTCCACCACATCCCTGGGCAGCCCACTCCAGCACCTGAACACTCTTTCAGATAAGCAGTATTTCCTAATATCCAGCCTAAATCTCCCCTGGTGCAACTTGAGGCCATTCCCCCTCGTCCTGTCACCAGTTGCAAGAGAGAAGAGGCTGACCCCCAGCTCACTACAACCTCCCTTCAGGTAGTTATAGAGAGCGATAAGGTCTCCCCTGAGCCTCCTCTTCTCCAGACTGAACAATCCCAGCTCCCTCAGCCACTCCTCATCAGGCCTGTGCTCCAGACCCCTCACCAGCTTCGTTGCCCTCCTCTGAACATGCTCCAGGGCCTCAATGTCTTTCTTGCAATGAAAGGCCCAAAACTGGACACAGTACTCGAGGTGCAGCCTCACCAGAGCTGAGTACAGAGGGACAATTATTTCCCTACTCCTACTGGCAACACTATTTCTGATACAAGCCAGGATGCCACTGGTCTTCTTGGCCACCTGGGCACACTGCTGGCTCATGCTCAGTCGAGCATCGACTAATACCCCCAGGTCCGTTTCCTCCACACAACTTTCCAGCCACTCTGCCCCAAGCCTGTAGCATTGCCTGGAGTTGTTGCAGCCAAAGTGCAGGACCCGGCACTTGGTCTTGTTGAACCTCATCCCATTGGCTTCAGCCCAGAGATCCAGCCTGTCCATATCTCTGTGTAGGGCCTCTCTACCCCCAGGCAGATCGACACTTCCTGCCAGCTTGGTGTTGTCTGCAAACTTACTGAGGGTGAACAATACTTACTTAACTTACTGAGGGTGAACAACATTTGATAATGGCCTGGATCTCCAGTTCATTAATTGCCCCTTCGTAGAAGAGAGTTCTCTCCCACTGAAATGGTGAAATTATGCCAAACTCTTCAGTTTCCAACATGTAATTGTCATAGAAAGAAATAAGAGATTTACAAGTTGCTCATATGAGGAATGGAGCAGTTGTTAGGATGCGCAGGGAGAAAATTAGGAAGGCAAAAGCCCAGCTTGTACTCAACTTTACCGCTGGGGTAAAAGGGAAGAAGAAACTCTTTTACAAATATATTAACAGTAAGAGGAGGACCAAGGAGAATCTCCATTCTTTACTGGATGCGGCTGGGAACATGACCACTGAGGATGAGGAAAAGGCTGAGGTTCTCAATGCCTTCTTCACGTCTGTCTTTAAAAGTCAGACCAGTTATCCTTGGGGTACTCTACCCCCTGACCTGGAAGTCTTGGGTGGGGAGCAGAATAAACCCCCCAGGATTCAGGAGGAAACAGTCAGAGACCTGCTACTCCACCTGGAACACCGCAAGTCTGTGGGGCCAGATGAGATCCACCCAAGAGTGCTGAGGGAACTGGTGGAGGTGATGATAGCCAAGCTGTTTTCCATCATCTATCAGCGTTCCTGGTCAACTGGAGAGGTCCCAGAAGACTGGAGCCTTGCCAGTCTGACTTGCATCTACAAGAAGGGTCATAAGGAGGATCAGGGGAACTACAGGCCTGTCAACCTGGCCTCACTGCCAGGGAAGGTTACGGAGCAGATTGTCTTGAGGGAGATCATACAGCATGTGCGGGACAACTGGGGGATCAGGCCTAGCCAGCATAGGTTCATGAAAAGCAGGTCCTGCTTCACCAACCTGATCTCCTTCCGTGATCTAGTGACCCACCTGATGGATGAAGGAAAGGCTGTTGATGTGGTCTACATCGACTTCAGCAAAGCCTTCAACACTGTCTCCCACAGAATTCTCCTGGAGAAGCTGGCAGCCCATGGCTTGGGCAGGTACACTCTTTGCTGGGTAAAGAACTGGCTGGAGGGCTGGGCCCAGATTGTGATGGTGACTGGAGTTAAATCCAGCTGGCAACGGGACACGAGTGGTCGGTACTGAGGCCTGTCCTCTTCAATATCTTTATTGATGACCTGGATGAAGGCATTGAGAGCACCCTCAGTAAGTTTGCAGATGACACCAAGCTGAAAGGAAGTGTCAGTCTGCCTGGGGGTAGGAAGGCTCTACAGAAGGGGTAGCTGACCTTTGGTCAGCATTAAGGAAGGATGGCAGAGGGGGGTCTGAGTGTTAGCTACAGCTGCTACTGGGAGCGTGGAAGAAGACGGAGCCTGGCTTTTCTCACAGGTGCTTGATGGTGGCAGGAACCTGGAGGAGTCCAGCGTATGGACCTGAGCTCCCCGGGGCTTCCAGGGGAGTTCCTGTGGACAAGCAGAAGACTTTGGTTCTGACAGGAAGAAGGATTTTTTTCAAGTACGGTCAAGGATTTAAAAAAATAGAAAACAATTTAAAAATGAACAATATTTAAAAAAAAAACACTAAACCCACAAAATTTACCAAATTAATGATTGTTCCCCTGATTTTTTGGAACTCAAGTGTCTGTATGCGAAATCCTGTGTCCACTCCTGGTCTCCCTAGTCCAGAGATGAATGCTGCTTCCATGTTTTTTCTGTAGCTGCCACGTTGCAGCAGTGGCAAGAGAGATGTGAAAGACAAGCCACATTCTGGATGGCCATGCACCATATTCACATTACAAAACGAAGAGCATTTTGATCAGCTCATGCACAAATCGGCTAATGGTGGGGACTATGTTGAAAAACAGTGTGCTGTAGCTGAGAATTTGCTCTCTCAGAGACTGCGGTTGTACTCTTTGTATCTGTTGCAGTGTCTATGGAAACAAATAGGAGGTGTTAAATTCAGAGCAACCTATACGTATATCTCTGTCTCTTGTATTTTTATTTCTTATGCAAAAATATCTTTCTTGTTCAAAACTTGGAATTTTCTATGTTTCCTATCCCTGATGCTCACTGTGGTCTTCAGGGACAGTGCCCAAAAGATTTAAAAAAATAAATTCTGCACACCAGGCAGACAATTTTTAAATTCAACAAAACCACAGCACCAGAAGACTTTTAAAAATCTATTCTGAAATGAATAAGTAAATAAATAAGGAAAGCCTAGACTGATGCACAAACAAAGTAGGTTTTATGTGGCTTGCAGAGGAGTGTGAGTTGATAGCTACTCATATAGTAGTGTGATTTTTATATGAAGTACGTGTTGAAGGATTTTTGAGTTACACAGGATATAGATGTTTCTAAATCATCTTTGGAGGTACCACTGTACACATTACCCACTTGTTTGGGCAAACTGTTTTGGGCACCAGTAGCTAGCTATGATCTCTCAGAGCTCTGATGCTTTACCAAGGATTAATCCCTGCATCTTCTGTTATGGCCCCTGTAGAGCTGCCCAGCAACTGTAACCAGACCAATAGATTAAATGCTGCTCAGCCCTTCACACAGCTTTGCAACTGGTTCTGCCCCAGCGACAGTAGCAGCTCCACATCCAGGTGGCTCCATCTACAGGCAGCTTGGCTGGGGGTAGTGGAGACTTCCCGTCCCTCTTGGAACACGCTTGCCACTATCTCATGGAAGGGATCTCACACATGGGTTGAAGAGGTGGCTGGAGCCCCTTTCTTTAGCAAGCAAAATGGCACAAGGGAGCCACCCTCAGGAAAGGGGCCCTCAGCACCCCCATCCTCCTCCTTCAAAACTGGGACAACTCTTAGGCCAGAGGCCCCAACTCCCAACACTGTCATGTTTTGGACACCATGGGACATTTTTAGTCAACATAAACATGTTAACCATGAATACTCAAATGGAATGTACAAAGTTGCAATTGGATACTCAACTCAAAAATCTCATCATGCCTCTTTACCAGAGTTTTAAAACCTCTATCACAACCATGCCTTATTCAACACTTTTTGGTACTATGTACATTTGTGCACAACTATTGTCAAGGATGAAGCAGCGGAAGAGTAAAATTTCATAAGAAATTTCTGACAAACACTTTGAGACCTCACTAAGAATGGCAACCAGTGACATTAAAAGAAGACTGATGCATTGGTTGTGCAAAAACAAAGTCAAATATCCCACTAGATTTATAGATGTGTTGCTCTCTTTTTAAAATATTTTAATAAAAGATATTTAAAAATAAAATGTTTTGTTACTTACATAGATTCACTGTATCGCATATTTTATGAGGGCTGGTCCAGAAGTAATGCCTCCTGTTTTATCATGTTGGCTCACTACATCAGAGGTGGACATCGGTGGTATGGCAGTAGAGGCTGAACCTTCCCACCAATATTCGATTACATCTTGTTGCTGTGTGACAGATGGCAGCAGAGGGGCAGTCCGACAAGATGGCGACTGACGCGGAAGTGCATATGAAGCAAAGGTGCGTCACTGAGTTCCTTCACGTGGAAAAATGGCACCCACTGACATTCATCCACACTTGCTGAATGTTAATGGAGACCAAACAGTGGATGTGAGCACAGTGAGGCAGTGGCTGATGCGTTGCAGCGGTGGCAAGAGCGATGTGAAAGATGAGCCACATTCTGGATGGCCACGTACCATTGTCACATTACAAAATGAAGAGCATCTTGATCAGCTCATGCACAAATTGGCTAATGAAAACCAACCCTAGTGAGGCCACACCTCGAAAATGTGTTCAGTTTTGGGCCTTTCATTGCAAGAAAGACATTCAGGCCCTGGAGCATGGTCAGAGAAGAGCAACAAAGCTGGTGAGGGGTCTGGAGCACAGGCCTTTTGAGGAGCAAGTGACGGAACTGGGATTGTTGAGTCTGGAGAAGAGGAGACCTTATCGCTCTCTATAACTACCTGAAGGGAGGTTGTAGTAGAAAGAGTGTTCAGGTGCTGGAATGGGCTGCCCAGGGAGGTGGTGGAGTCACCGACCCTGGAGGAGTTCAAGAAACGTTTAGACATTGTACTTGGGGACATGGTCTAGTGGGAACTATTGATAATAGGTAGGCAGTAGAACTGGATGATCTTGCAGGTCTTTTCCAACCTTGGTGATTCTATGATTCTATCCACCAACTATATCTCTTCCACCAACTTTTTCTTTTCCATATGCTTAAGATGAACCAAAAGCTTCTAGAGACAGCTGTCATATTAAAAGACAGGAAGAAATTTGTGGTATGAAAAGAAATTACATTGTCTATTGCAATTCATACATCATCAATTTACTTTGTAAATTGCTGATCTATCAATGAAGGACAACACAGGTGCAGGACTTTTCTGAGATAATTTCTGTTAATAATGCCTGTACACTTATGTTCATATGATTGCAAAGCCTTATGAAACTTTCCAATTATCTGTGATTTTATCCAAAAGAATCTCCTCCACCTAAGAATTGAATGAATTAGAAATGCAGGAAATAACAAAAGAGCCCCACAGGCTGGACAGTGATAGTGTTACCTCATCAAAAAATGTACTACAATAACAAACCTAGTGTTGGAAGACCAACACTTGCTAAAAATGAATTATGTTATTACTTACAACATAGAACAAGAGGAACAGACTTGTTAGTTTCCTTTTCCTACTACACCATTTATAAACTAAGTTAATAGAAAGTTATTTTCAACCAAAACAATTTCAGTGTATTGATTCCAAAGCATGATGCAGCGTTAGGCCCCTAGTTTACTTTTTGAAATGTTTGTTCTGCAAACTGACTAAAAAGTGACTGTGCAGGAAACTGAATATCTCACTTCATATATCTGCTCCTTTAAGTGACTGAAGAATCATACCTGCTGACTGACAATGCCAAATTTTTACGATTTCCCCTCAGTCCTATAAAACACAGTTCACTAGGACTAAATGACTTGCAAGAGGAACTCAACTTACTCAAGGCATAATTTGAAGACAATGGGCTTCCATAGGAGAAAAATCTAACTGTAGATGTCCCTGTTCAATGCAGGTGAGTTAGACTACATGACCCTTAAAGGTCCCTTCCAATTCAAATAATACTATGATTCGATGAAAATAACAACAAAAACTGTTTTATTTAACTTCCTTTAGGATCTGTCTGTAGCACTAGCAGTTAGAATAAAAGTAATTTTTCACTTGTAAATTGAGTTTACATTAAAAACAAAGTTCTGAGAAGAAAAAAATAGGATCACCATTTTGACAGTAAATCTGAGATCTGACAGCATAACTGCAGATCTGACCAACCACTGTACCACACACTTTCAGGTGAAAGGAAGGAGATGGAGAAGCTTTTTGGATTGTCTTTTCTTCTGGGAGCCTAGACTGGTTCCAGGTTTTGCCACTGCTTCTTTTAAGATTCCTCTGACTGAATATCTTCCTCTTTTACTTGTACAATCTTTTATCTGCCTTTTGTATAATAAGAGCCATGGTGATGAAGCTGGAGTTACCACTCAGGACACAAAAAGTAAGGACTCCCAGACACTCAGGCTTACTTGCAGTTGTTTTAATCAAAACCTGGGAACAAATCAGCCATGTAGTCTAGAACAGATCTTCTCAGAGCAGAATCACTCACCAGGTTTGAAACCAGAGTTTACATGGTAACATATGGCTACTGTGTTATCCTAGGTGGTATTTCATCCCAAGGTGACAATGATCCATGATGTTTAACATTTCCTTTACCTACCTTCTCTCATACTAACATTTAGTTCATTTGTGTTGCTTATTTTAAATGATAAAAATGGTCGCTTATCTCTGTACCTCCCTAATTTCAGCCAGACCGTTATTCTACTAAAAACCAGTTGGAATGGACCTGAGCTGATGCATCAAATGTTTCTATTGTTGGAGCCATTAGGGCGGAATTAATCCCCCCTAACATTACAGACTTTCAAAGCAATGCACAACATTCAGGGCTGTTTAATGCAACCTTCTTTTTCTGCATCTAATACCTCTTGACACTGCTATGCTCCTTTGATATCTCTCCAAAACACTGTCCAGACTAGCCAGCACAAAGCTAAACACAGAGTTACTCAGCTGATATACTAATGCAAACCTAAGAGATGTGATAGTGAAAATTATGAACAGCTTCTTAATATGAAGAAGTAGACAAACCACAAACTGCAGTTCAGGTTATGTCTTAGAATAATTTGCTAACCAAAAATGTATTGACTTATCTACATCAAAGGAACCTGGCACAGTGAATTGAAGTTTTGACTGCAGGATTCAGTGTGTAGTCTCTATGTATGTATAGTGAATGGTTCTAAAGGAAAACATGATAAGGAGGCTGAAAATTCAGAAGGTGTCAGTGCTGTTCTCAGGAAAATATACAACCTCTATGTAGCATATAGCATACATTTTGAACATATACATATTATAAAGAATGATAGATAAAACAAGAAATAGCAAAACCTCAGTGAAACACATCTGACACCTGAAAGCTAAGAAGTATTCCTGTACCACATCTGTGGTAGGCACATACATAAGCTAGTGATTCTGCGTAAGATTTCAGAAACTTTCAGTGAGCATGAGACTGCTTCCCAATTGATGACTCAGTAGAAAGAGTCTACAAGTACTGACTATGAAGAAGATTTACATTGCTGGAAAGTATGTGAACATACCAACATGGACAAAAACTGTATGCAGAGTGTGAATTTTAATAAAACACAATCTGGCCTCAGTCATTATAGAAAAGGTTATTAAAGAAATGACCCTTACCACAGATTCTTTTTCTTCAAACGAATTGAAAAATTCATGATATTGAAGGTGTCCAGTCTGATCTGGATCAGTTATTTGGATTAGCTCTTGGAAGTCTTTAACTTGAAACACAATGTAATGCAAAACACATGTAAAAATGTAATCCCAAAAGTAATTTCTTGTGATTGTTGTTTCATCTTCCAAAAAAAAAAAAAAAAGAAGAAAAAAACATACATTAGCATGCATTAAAAAGAGCAAATCTTTACCATTTATTAAGCCAGTGATGATACTAACATGTTATTCTACATGTCTAGATCACATCTGCATGTCTACAACAAGTCTGTAGTTTTTTTAAATTGCCTTTGTATATTGACTCTAGTACTTTTATTCTAGTTGCTGGTGAAAATACAACTGAAATACCTACTGGATGGAAGTCTAGAACTATGGAATGAAACTATAATGACCTTTCTATTACCTTGATATAGATTATTTAGTTTGCTAATAAACTGTGCCAACAGTGAATGAATATATAAACTTGATTTGCACAGACAGGCTCAAATTCAGGTCAGCTTATCAGCTGCATTTCATTCCTTATCTGATCCAGAATCACTAAGTACTTGGTGAACCTTGAGAAATTCTGAATCTTAAATGTAATGCGTTAATTAAAACATTTGAGACCTGCTCCAGGGACTTTGCCATTTTTTTCTCATGCTCCTTTTGTATCTTAATATGCAATTTTTAAATCAATTGTGCCACTAGGTTGGGTCTGTTGGCATTCCTGACCTGGATACCAAGGGTGCATCAGCTTTCAGGGAAAATCTTTATCTAGAGCCTGATGCCCTGTCACATTGTCATGTGAATGGATATGAATTTAGATAGTAAGGCAACAGGCGATGGATGTATTCATGCAAGAGAATCAAGATATTTTTATTTTGCTACACTTAAAACAAAGATTTTATCTCAGTTCCCATGGCAAGTAATATCCATAATTTATGTAGGAGAGCTTTAAATAAAGGTTTGTACCAACACGTATCTATGATTGTCTACTGCATTTTATAAATTTGCCCTTGAACTTTTACTTTTTCTAAAATATTAAATTGTTTGTTTATTTTCTCTAAAGAAACCTAAGGAAGGATAATAGAGGGAAAGATAAAAAAAAAAGTGGAATAAAGTCTTTGGAACAATAACAGAAACATTAGGAGTAAATAGTTCCTTCAGTGATTCAGCTCCTGGCTAAGCACTAGACAAATATCTTTTTGTTCATAAAATTCACCCTAAGAAAATTCTGTTTCCCTTTAGTCCCCGAAAGAGATCCTGGGTGGCAGTAATAATATAGAGGATGAGCAATTATTTACTTCATCAGTTGGTCTGGGAAATACTTTAAAGTTTTGCAATCAAAAGATAATGGTCTTCTGAAACTACTTTTGGCTGCTTGAATTTTCTTCAGAGACTGTTGTCACTGCATTAAATCATATGGAAACGAAACTTGATAATATACCTACCTCCCCCGGTAAATAAGTTAGGGAATCTGGTACGGAAGCTAGAAAGATAGCTTGTGCTTCATAAGAAACAATTATACAGAATGACTATATCTTACCCATGAAGATGAAGTATCTGTTGTGATACAAATATTTTGTTTAACCCTTAGACAATATGGGAAAGCTAAGGTATACTGCATCAGTATTTATTAAGTTGTTTACATTTTTTTTTGCCAACTTGCAGTTTAATTTTATTTATTTAAAATAGTTTAATTTTATTTCCTAGATCGTTATATAATTCAGTTCCAGCATCAGCAATGTGCATGGGGATGCACTAGTTTATTCCAGCAACAAAAAATCATTATGTTCCGTATAAATATAAGCGATTCTTACAGGTCTTTCTTTCAATGTGGGAGCCTCCAGATGCTGGTGATTAAGTGGTTGTTTCATCAGCCTGTCTTTCCTTTCTACAGTCTCAAACATCTCTCCCTTTGTTAACAATTTCATTCAGTAAAGCCCCAATTCAGTAAATGACTAAATATCATGCAGTAAGGAGCCTTACTGAATGATGGCCTGAATGCCGCAGTTGTGATTATTATCTACTGCAATCTATGAAACTGATTTCTTTTCTTATAAATTGCTAGGTGAATTCTTTCTTACTGTGGTCATATATATATGTGTACAGATGATATACTGCAGAGCTAAGGAGAATAGTTTTTATGTAATTATATTAGAAAGGAATTGTGATACATCATCTATATAAAACTATCTAATAAAAAATGCCAACAGTCCTTCTGAAGATATGCCCAGTGCTCATTTTGCTTGTGTCAACCAGACTGAAAGCTTTAATTTTTTTCAGACTATTATTTGCTCATTGGATTCAGAAATAGAGTCTTCAATTTAAGAAGTGCAATATGTAGCAAATCAAAGTAACAAAAAAAAATCCAGCTGTGCACTTCAGGGACAATCACACCATCCACTGCATGAGACATACATATCATGACATTCCATCAAAGCTGACAGGCATTTTAGCATAGTTCTTTACATAGTGAAGGCCACAGAACTGGTGAAAATAGACAGCTCCTTATCAAAAGTTCATGTTCTAAAAATACCCATAAAAAGGCAATTCAGACTCTACAGAAAGTCAGATTAAGTTATTTTTGAATACGGAGTGAACTGTGCAGCAGTAGGCTTGATACCATGTCAGTGTCAGACATACGTTACAATCTGTCAGATGACAAACCGCAAACACAAATATTTTACAAGTATATTTTATAAATATGAGCTTATAATAATTACTACACAGTTATAATTCTAATTAACTTCATATTTCGTACTGATTTTATCCTTGCATCAAAACAGATTCCCTTTGTCTGTCATGTCTCCCATGTGCACAAGAACCACAGGGATATATATTCACAGCTACACAGTGTGTTTGGATGTACACACGGCATCGCCCTTCTTTTACAAAATGCTGCATCTCAAATTAAGGTGTAGTTTTATCCAGCATATATTTATGTCTATCTTTAATTTAAACATCAATCGTAAGCAATTGGTCTCCTTCATCAGGTAAAGTCAGATAGGTATTCATACTCTGTAACATTAAGATACAATTCTAAAACTAGTAACTATGTACCTGTAAACCTTTTACAGTTCTAGGAACACTCTGAAGTTTACCTGATGCCAAGCTTCAGCACAAGATAGAAAACAATCTAGTTTCTGTTATGAATCTCATGTATCTAAGAACTTCAAGTTAGGAGACTTTCCAATAACAGCAGAATTCCTTGCCCTGAGATAAACAATCTCTTTAAATAAAAATATGTATATATTTAAAGATTTTAAAATAAAGAAATCTTGCAGATGAAAGATGACAATTCAGTACCGCAATTCTAAATATCTTCACACAAAGGAGATGCAACAAGATGACTCTGAAAGAACTACAGTGTCACATTTTCAAATGACACAAATGCGAATGCCTTAGGTGGCTGGGACACCACATGCAATCAAGAGCAAGAACTATCAAACAATGCACATCCTTATGATGGGATATATAAAAATAAGAATATAGTAATAATGACTAGAAAAAAGCACAAAACAAGGCTCAAAGCTCAACTAATGTAAACTGAATATTGCCCACTCCAATTATTTTAATGTCTTTTTCTTTCTGTGTTTCAGAATATATGGACAAACATTTTCAAAACACTCTAGAAGCCAGACAGTTTGCTTTACTATTAATTCCTTGGTGTTGAAACGCTTGCATAACTGTTTTTTCATGTTTTTTTTTTTGTTTTGAGAATCTCAATTTTAAAGTAGATCGCAAAATATTGCAAAACTTGATGAAGAACATCAAAGGGAACTTCACTCATCTTTTATAAAAATATCCATCTGATTCAACATTTTAAAGTCAAATGTGTAGCTATAGTTACAGGAAATATTGTAATTCTAGACTGTACATTAGAAAGTGCTTGTAGTAGGTTAGGACTTAGTTTCAGAATATGGATTAACAGCAAGGAACTAGTGGCATTTTTTATACCAATACGACAGGAATAGCTCAGGAAAAAAATTTAGTTGGAAGAAAAAGGCAGCAGGCACTTGCCCATGAACTGGGCAGTGATATGAAGAATCCAAAGTGTGCTGAATGAACCTATTAAAACCTTTTAGATAAGAATTTGAATTTATTTTAAGTCTGGGAACCGAAGAAACTCAAGTTGAAATCTATTTCTATCTTCTGAAATAAAAAGGGAAAGAAACATACTTCTGTTAACTCTAAGACATGATAAAATTTCTTTACTTGGTTTATATGTTTTGTTGTTGCTGTTGCTGTTGTTTTTACAAAAGCTGAAAACCTGCTCACACAACTGCATAAATATGTAAGAAAGCTACAGATTCACACAGATAGAGATATTAAATGATGAGTTCGCAGGTGAGATCAGTGCTCTACTATTACTACTACTGCAAACAGCAGCTGAGCAGAATAACAGTATTTGCTAAATGTTACAATGTGGACTTTAGCATGGAAAGGAAATATGGCATCCAAAAAGATTTCTCTTGTGTTGTCACATGATATTAAACATATCACACAATTTTTAATGCACTAAATGTCTAAGCCAGTAGCTATCACGTTTCTTCTTACCAATATGGAAATCATCTAGCATTCAGCATTTCTAGGAACTACCACATTTGACAAGAGACTGTGGTAGGCGGAAAGAGGCAGCGATCTACTTGGGCCCAGGGACAGCCCTGAGCAGGGAGAAGACTGTGGAGAGAGGGAACACAGAGACAGGTTTGGTGATTAACACTTCATACAGAACATATTGCCCAACACAAAAAAAAACTAATTGCACCAGTCAACAGAGGGGTAGCAACAGCTGCAAACTGACACATCTGGATCCCTCCCTTGGCGGTAGTAGCCAATAAGTGTGTCTGGTCCCTATCTGAGCTGCTCTTCTGGGGCAGTCTGCTGTCCTGGGAATTGTATACCTTGCTCATGTCTCGTGGCATGCCTTTTGATTAAGAAATGAGAACAGTATAGAATCAAATAGCAGATATTAAACAAACATGACAGATAAACCAGATAACAGAAACTTCCACATGAAACTGTAGACAATAATCTATTCTCAAGCAGTTCTATTTTCAGTGAGGTCTTGCAGTGGCTGATCTGAATCCTTCTTATGCATACATATGCACATACTTGTATCTGCGTGTGATTGTGTATCAACAGAGAAAAGAAAGCATTTACACCTGCTCGCTCTCACTCCATATACATTTGTACAAATAACCTGAAAAAAATAAAACTTTTAAATATGAGAAGACCATATATAACTGAAAAAACGAATAGTAAAATGACAAAGGAAACAAACCAGTGATACAGCATGACTAGGAAAAATAAGCACAAAGAACAAGATTTCTAATAAAGTTCTACATTGAGAAATGGAGAAAATAGACCTGAATCGAAGAGGAATCTTAATTATAAGCAGCAGTAACTCTGAAAGATTTGCAGGCCATAACATATAATCAAAGCATAAATAAATTGCCAGCATGATGTTAGGCCTCAGGGACTCAGGCAATCCTTGAGTGTAGAAACAAGGGAACACTTAGCAGTATCTGCAAAGTTATTTTATTTACTTTTCTGGTACCAGTAAAACTTCTATGAAAGCACCAATTCTCTTTTCTCTCATAACATTTCATGAAATATACAGAAAAAACTAGCAAGGGTTCAAAGGGAGCCACAGGGATGATTAAAAAACTGTCCAACATGACTTCCAGTGAAAATCTTGGAGGTCAGTAATTTCTGTTTATCAGAGAGTTTGTACGAGATTATTTAGTCCCCAGTTGCACGTAGCTATGTTAAGGAAACTTGAACGGCAGAGTCTGTAAGCTACTGTAAAACAAAACAAAGACTGGCAACCACTACATTGCTTTAAAGCTGATACAGACACAAATGGTTAGTTATGAGAGTGGTTAACCAAGGCAACACCTAAAAATAATTGCTTTTACTTCATCAGACATAAGGAATGCCTGCTTTAAAGAGGGATAAGCATCTGGGATGTATCCACGCAGCTTCTGGAGAACAGTGTCACTGGAAAAACTTTCATCTCATCTAGCTGGATTTACTCTGCAATAGGAAAAAGACCATCTTAGCAGCACTTTCATGCCTCACTCTCTTCTCCTCAATATATTCTTTCTGGAGCAGGAAGAATAAATCACCTCATTAAGACTCAGGGTTTGACAGGACTCAAAATAAGACTTTGCACTTAGAAGAAGTATTGCCAAAAAATTATTTAACTGCATTTAATCTAGGGTGATCACCAAATGGATACACTTTCCTCATTTTTGATAACCATGTATGCCACACATTATTCAGAACTCATACAAAAAAGGAACTTCCTACTTACCTTTTTTTTTTTTCTCATAGGAATTGGCTGCCTGTTTTCAAAGGTGCTCCCAGGATCTCTGAGTTTTTCTAAAAATTATTGCCACCAATTTTACCTGTGTCTTTCAGTCCAAACCTGAGAAAAAGAAAACAGTTTTAAAAGACTTTCTTATAAATACACTATGTTCCACGAAGAATTTTGAAGTAGAAACATTACAACATCATTACAGTATCAGCATGTGCAACATTCATGTTTAGAATAAACTTCCATAGCTTTTCTTTGTTACTAAAAATGTAAGCTGAGCCAACTTATTTTCTCAGTTCCAAATGTCTAGCTGTGGAAGAACTAGACCCCAAGCGAGAATTCATCTAACCATATGTACATGCCTGCACCTGAGCAAGTCACACTATCCCTTTATAGTCATCAGGAAGAACAGGCACTTTCAGGACAGAATTCATCTCATTCTAAAGTAGATAACTAAAACCAGTTAGATGAATCCTGCCCGTTGTTTCTCTCCAGCGACTATAAAATGGAGTCTAGGAGGAGCAGTTCAGATGTAGATGTTCACATTACAGATGTCTAGAATGCATCCCTTCTCATTATTTACACATAACAGTGGAGGAACTAACTAAGGGGAATATATGTTTGTTTTTTCTTTAATCGTATGGTGCTGATTGCATCCATACTTAAAAACTCCAAAAGTACTGGAAGTGTTAAACTGTGTTAAAAATCATGGGAATTTAACTAGTATCATTTTCAATGAATAATTACTTGAAAATTAATAAGGAACTGATCCCATGACCATCCAAATCATTGGCATACTTCCTATTCAGTTTCAATGGTACTGCAGAAAGGTCCAAGTGAGCACGGCTCACTTGGCTAAATGCACTCCTACTTCACAAAGTTCTTCATAGGCAATTACATCTCTCATATATTAGCAGAAATGTGCTGACTCGCTACTCTGATAATCTCAGAAAAGCTTTTAGAACTTCTATTGCTCCTTAGAATGGTGGCAGATGGTGTTTAGAGCATTTGCTAACCCAAAGTGCCAAGGACAAAGCTAAAAAATACCCAGATACAATCACAGGTATGCAAGACTTTGTGGGTCTTTTACAAAACAAACAAACAAACAAAAACCACAAAACAAAACAACCTCCAGTTTCAGGATTACATGGCAGTTTCTCAAGCTCAGTCAACAAGGCAAAACATGCAAGTTACTGGAATCGCAGAATTAACTCCAGCTTCTGAAACTGGACAGCACAGAGTATTTAAGGGGAGGGAATGGAACTGGTCTGTATGCAATGTTCCTGCACAAGAACAGAGTGCAAGCACCACATTCAGTGTCTCAAGGGACAAACACCTCAGAGTGCACAAGCAGCATGGCTGCACCAGAGCCCAAAACAGGAGCTGGGAAGAGACATGCACCAAAGTATCGAGGTAAATGAAGGTAGGGGCAGTGCTGGCATTTGAATTTCACCAGGGGAGTCACCTCATTCCTTCTTTGCCAACAGTGCTACTGAGGGATGGGTTATTTAAAAAAAGCTGTAGAAAGAAGAAATATTTCATATCTGATTATTGGCTAGGATTAATGAATATGAAACAAACAGTATGAAATAAGAGACGATCTTTAAAATTAAGGCCAAGATAACAACTGTTATTTTGAACCCCCAGCTGAGATCCCATCCCACCCAAATGTCTATGGTCTACTGAATCACTCAAATTACACTGTAGAGAGTAATTCTGAATGAAAATGAGCAACCAGCCAATGCTGCATCTATCAGAGCAACAGATCTCTCCACTTCTACCTCCTTTTTCAGACACCCTACTCTCACCTGTTGGACTTCAGCAATTACAGTTGCCAAAACCTCGGGAGCTGACATAAAGTTAGGAAGAAATGCTGATGTGGTTATGTGAAGGTCTGGCATGATTAACCATAATTTGTGGTGCCACTGATCATTCCACAAGGCATAGTGTTTTCCCCCATTCTCCAGATGGTTAATGGATCATGGAGCCCTTCAAGTTTCACTTGTCTTCCTGTGGTAGTCCAACACAGCCTTTTCTCTTGCAAGTTAGAAAGGGATGAATCAGGCCCATACAGGGGGTGAAGAGGAATTTCCCAGCAGTAAGCTTTATGGATCAAATTAAGGAAAGCCTTATTTATACAAAGCTCATTGAAGTCAGAGGAAATAAAAACTGAGGAAGGACATCAGTGGATTTTATTGATTTCAAAGTAATTCCTCTTTGTAGATGCAACACTGACCCTCAGTTTTCAAACTGTGTTAAAAAGGCAATAATATGTACAGTACTTAGATCAGGAGTGCCCAACTTGCCCGTGGGCCGCATGTGGCCTGGCACAGCTTGCAGTGTGGACTTCCCTGTGCCGTGCGTTATAAAGGCGGTGGCTCTTCCCCAGCAAGCGGCCCAGTCCAGCCCCAGGCACACACCCATCACTCAGCAACAACCAAACACTGGTGTCCTATTAACGCTATCTGAGCTAAAACTGGGGCACCGGGAGGGCACAGTGCACTCAAGTTATGGGAAATAATTTTATGCACTTTGATACATTGGCAAAACACAGTCCTGTGAACAGAGAAAAATATGCAGCACTGTTTTCTGTTTTGATTAAAAAAATTGAGAATAGGTTTCAAAATTGCAAAAAAAAAAAATCAATTTATGCTTGCAAATCCATAGTCAGTTGACACAATTAAATTACCTGCCAGTTTTCAAATGGAATGCTGCAATCTGCTACTCTACTCAAAAATTTGATCATGTCTCCTTATCAGACTTTACCAGATGAGAAAAATATCCCTTGCTTCACAGTCATGCCTTATTCATGTCATCACTTTTGGCAGTATGCACATTCGTGAGCAATTGTTAAGGATGAAGCACAGGAAGAGAAAAATTTCATCAAAAATCTCTGATGAACCCCTTAAGATCTCACTAAGAATGGCAACCACTGCCATTGAAACAGACTGATGTGCTAGTTTCACAAGAACAAAGCCAAATATGCTACCAGTTTTACGGTTTTGTTGCCACCTTTTTTGTTATTTTAATTTAAAAAAATTAAAAAATAAAATGTTCTCTTACTTATATATTAACTATACTGTATATTTTACGAGGGCTGTTTCAAAAGTAATGCTTCCTGTTTTATGATGTTGGTCCATAATGTCAGAGGTGGATGCTGGTGATATGGCAGTAGAGGTTGAACCTTCTTGCCAGTATTCCATTATAGGTTGTTGCCATGTGACATATGGCAGCAGAGGGACAGTGTGACAAAATGATATGTGACGTGGAAGTGCCGATGAAGCAAAGGTGCGTCACTGAATTCCTCCATGCAGAAAACATGGTACCTATTGACATTCCTTGATGCTTGCTGAATGTTTATGGAGACCAAGCAGTGGATGTGAGCAAAGTGAGGTGGCGGGTGGTGCATTTCAGCAGTGTTGACAGTGACCTTGGGTCACCTCCACTGGTACAGGTTTTGACAAGCATAGCATGCAGATTCCTGTTCATTACTGGTGAAAATGCATAGTTAATGGTGGTGACTATGTTGAAAAATAGTGTTTTGTAGCTGAGAATTTTTTTCTATCAAGTAGTGGTCTTTGTATCTGTTGAAGTTTCCATGGAAATAAATAGGAGGCATTACTTTTGGAGCAATATATGTATATTTGGCCCAAGTCAATTCCTCTTCACTTAGTGCAGCCCAGGCAAGCCAAAAGGCTGGATACTCATTATTTAGATGCTATAGGTGGAATAACTGAGGCACATAAAGACCATTTCTCTGTAGGGTTAGAAAAAGTGCAAGCGTTTTTAGAGTGGTAATCCAGCATTTTTTCTACTATAGTATGCCAACTAACTTGTTAAAGTAATTAGTAAAAAACAACACTGCATGCCTTTTTAGAAATACTTATGGTTATATTCAAATGAAAAGGAATATACTTCCAAAAAAATTGCCAAATTAGAGCTGTAACAACATGGATATCCAACAAAATCGTCTGATAAATCATCTCATAGTGATCCTTTACAAAACATTTTCCACTGAAAAATTTTCAGCCATCACTACCCTAACATCTGGTACTTTCATACAAATCTTAAATCAAAGAAATGAAACATGAGGGTAACACAGAAAGTTTAAAAATCTCTCTGATGCTGAAAAATGTCCTTATCTTTTTAACTGATACTTCATTCACCAAAATCCTGACAAAGTGACAAGGATGAGTTTCCTCATATCACAAATGAAATCCACCAGTTAGAAATCTGGGTAGACTCAAGAAAATTAAGTCTTAGAAGATTCAGCTCTTCATTTATACAGCCTTCATAGTGGTCATGTATGATTTCTCAACAAGAACACCATCATAACCCTCCACCTGTGAAGGGATATAATGCACAGCACAACTCTAAAACACAATCAGAAATACTTCTCATGTGGCAATAGGAAAATACTGTGAAATTTATTCCTTCAGTTTATACCACTCTTTGCATAATCTCAAGCTCACAATGTTTTATTTCTGACTCAAATAATTTTCAAGAGTAGCAACAATGGAATTCAGGGAATTTGGGTTTCAACTGAGTGATATCCTTCAAGTAAAGTACATCTCAGTGGTCTGTGTCTGATGTATTTGATCTTGCTGCAGTTGGGACATACACTGAGAAAGAACTGTGTAGGTAATCTGGTCCTAAATGAGTCAAGGATGAAATCCTTGCTTAAGTCTAAGGCAAAATTGCATCAACCTCAATGGGCCTGAATTTTATAACAGGAGCCCATGAGATGTAAATACCTCCAACATCCATAAAATGCTAGAATGTATTATTTCTTATAAACACCTCCCTGACACATCTCATGTCATGTTATTAAAATACAATCTTAAAAACCTTGAAATCATATCCCTTGCCCATTAATTACTATTACAATTATTATCAGCTATAGTGAAGTTACTTTGTTATAAGAATTAAATAACTATGAAGAACTTTTCCTCCAACTGGTAGATCTTTTGAATAACATTACCTGAGAAGTACCTCCTGAGAGATGCAGCATACACAGGCTCAAACATTTCTGTTTACAGCATCATTAAAATGTCACCATATTTTTCATATGCTAGAGAAGGTTCCAGTGGAAGAATACATGCAGAAATCTTTCCATTATGTAACTACTCTTAAGAGCAAGATTTACGTGAAGATTTAAACATGTAAGTGACGTGAATTGAAAAAACTACAATAGCAATTTTTTGACAAATAGTTGATCATTGTTATATCATACTATGAATAACTAGAAGCAAATACGATATATCTGACAAACACACAGAGCAATACAGTTACTGCAGATGATACTCTCCTACAGCACCTGCTGCTGTAAAACATATCTGCACTGAGGTCCTTACAGCTAACTATTGCATATGAAGAAAAAAATAATTCAGCCCTTTATTTATATGGATGATTCCATTATTCAAACAATTTCCATATACATTATGAACTGTGGAAACATTAACAGTGATGCATGATCTGGTTATTGACCTCCTCACACTCTGTGGTTTGAGTGCCTTGTCCTGCTGCTGTAAGCTCAAGCAATATCTCGTAGTAAAAATAGTGTGTAAGAGTTAAGCTGTTCTTCACTTCTCTTTGGCCATATGCCCTTGGCAATGTTGCCAAGGAGTACAGAGTGTATCCTGGAAGTTTCCTTCTCACAGTTTTTGCTTTCTGAGTATAAAAGATTAATCATGAGAGATCCTGGTCTAGATTTAGCCAAGAGCCACATTCCTGTGATATTTTGTCTTTATAAAGTAAATATGAGTTTAGGAAGCTAGTCTACATAAAGGAACTGAAATAATGTTCAGGAAATCAGATCCTGAAAAGTGTCCCACGGCCTAAACTCAGATCTGCTGAGATCCTCGAGGCAAGGCACGAAAACGTTTTCTATTCATTTATCCTCTGAATGCTATACTACCCACAAGATAGTTTGAGTTTTGGTAATACTGAGAGGATGCCTGGTAAAAGTAAAATAGCATACTGTCTTGAATGCAGTAGTTGGCATTATTTCTCAACCGTCACACCAAATTTATAAAAAATATTTGCCTCATTTAGTTTACATTCAAAATTCCAGGTATGAAATTTATTCACTATGCTGCACAGGAGGGTCCCTTTGGTTACCTTTCTCAGTGCAAACAATGAACAGGGCAGAGTGAAAGCTTTCAGCATTAGCTCCTTCATTGCCCTTAGTTGTATTTCTCCCTTTCTTTTCCTTGCCACACTAGCATACTTTAAAAGGAAAGGCTTGTAGAGTCACACTATCACTATGCAATTATGGTACTAACAGTTGTGAAGCTGTTCTTCCAGGAAATTCACACCATCCCACATCACTACTCATTCAAATGCAAGACAGTAATGCTCCCTTTAGGATATTAAATACAAATTTTTGAGCATATAGAAGTAATAAAGCAGTGACTTAAAGATTCTACTCCATTAAACCTATATACATTACTGAAAAAACAAAAAAACAAAAAAACAAACAAACAAAAAAAACCCTGGGCTTTATATCCAGTTTTATCAGCTTTTACACACTGCGCCATATGCACTGCAACACAGGCACAAGTAAGATGAATTAGTGATGGTAGTCACAATAAGTCAATGGTAGTCGCATATGGTAGATGGTAGTTGCAATAATAAAGTTATAAAACAGCACTGCTAAAAAATGTCCCCTAAGAAAGTAATATGGTTCTTACCTATTCATTAGATCCTGAAAAGTTTCATTTGGTAAAGGAAATATAATGCTATTTCTGACTGACTTCAAGTAATGCAAAGACACAAATCCACTCCAACTGACATCAATTGCTCTGAAGGCTTTTTCAATGTCCTGATAGGCTGAACGCAGCTGTAATGAACACAATTTATGGTGTTTTGTTCAAAAAAATCAAGCTCATGAAGCTTTTAAAACAATAATGCATTTTTTACAAGACCTATTCAAATGTTTTTCTTTGTGAACTGATCAAATAGGTTACCCTGGCATGCTCTGACCGTCAGATGTTTAATTAATAAGCTCACTGCAAAACAGTATTCCCAATCACACACTCTCAAATGACAAGTCAGACAAGTTTCTCAAACAATAAATCTGCCTCAAAATTCCAAGCTAAAAATACTTGGTGGATCAGCCCGCTTGATAACATCTCTCTTAAATAACTTTAAAACCGTCCATCACATAATCTAGTATCAATGTTCCCCTTATTAAAATGGGTCCTTAGCACCACGAATACTGGAAAATTTTAGGAAAAATGTAATAGTTAACATAGCTTGTTGTATAAAAATATTACACGTTTCTTTGGTTATTTCTTCTTAATTCACGTGCTGTTGCAACAGAGCTATGCGGATGTGTTTTTGCTTGTGGGACTTGTAAAATGCCTGAAAGTTGACTTACTGCAGATTTTGATAAGGCTCATGAAACAATAGGAGTCTGGTTTGTTTTCCTGAAATGTTAGCTCACACTGGGTTGCTGAATACTGCAAGCATCCCTGAGGCTTTTCTCCCCCCACGATTTTTTGACAAGTACCCCATCTGCTTCTAAGCTGATTATTGTTTATTCAGAACTGCCAAAATCACAGAGTGAAGATAATGTATGGAGAGATTTTAGAAAGCCCAAAATAAACATGAAACACTGGGAGTGCTTGTAAGGTGAGATGTAGCATACTTCCAGTCCGGGCCTTGACCTCCATATGAAAGATAGAAAAGACAAAAAACAGTCAAGAAGTTGAATGTCCCTGAGGCTTGTGTGTCCCTCTTGTCTTTCCAAGGTTGAGAAAGCACAGCTACAGGTCTATGTAACCCAGTTTGTAGTAAAACATGCAGTTTTGATGCGCAGCCTGACTTCTGAGTCAGGATTTCCACAGCATGAAGGCACATGAGTGAGTATTGGAAAGCTTTTTTCTTTTCACCTTCCCATAAAGCAGGTGAAGCACAGTAATACAGTGACAGTTATGTTCATCCATCATACTCCACAACTTTCTTCAGTTAAGATCACATCTAAAATCACAAGAGGTCACTGGTCATGTCTGTTCCATCTTCAACCTCAGTTCTAAGCTTGCTACCACATATAAAAAAAATACATGTTTCTGCAGCAACACCTATCCCCTAACAATTTATTTCATGTAAATTAGGAAATAATTGTCAGATAATGGTAACTAGACATTACTCGAAGGAAGACATTACTTACTTTTATCTGACAGAACAGTCTAGCAATTCACATTATGAAATACTACAGCCATCAAGCTTCGATGCAGTCACATTTTGTTTTAGCCCAAGGAATCTGGAGTTCTAATATTGTTTTTAATACTGTGAATCTAAAAAGCAAAATTGGAACATGCAAAATAAAACAGAAGTTTGGCTTCTGCTATCTGGCTTTAGAAACAAACAAGAAACCCTGTGCATGGAACACGTGCATTCCCATGACGTCTTGCTCATCTTCTCCATCTATCAAAGTATTCTGAATTATTAATGGTACTCCCTTAACTTTTCTCTAAATGACCTCTCAGCGCTCTCCAGACCACACTCTGTTACAGTGCACTCAGCTGGTAAATGCTGTCAAAAACTTTTTCCTGGTGAAGGTTGTAGAAAAAGTTTTTCCTGCTTTTTCTCTTCTACCTTCTGGCAGAGTAGAACTGATTTAGCAGAGTTTGTATCATTCTCATCTTCAAAGAAATAAAGCTACCTAAAACTCCTAAGGCTGTTTTTGTTTTTGCATAAATCATTATGTACAAAAAGAATAAAAACAGAAATAAAACATTTGTATTTTCTTGTATTTCAAACTTGATCAGTATTTAAAATTGATGGTAACTTATCTCTGCATTTGTTGTAGTAGATTTTCATTTAATATTTCTTTAAAACATTGACTCAAATCCCTTACAATCTTAATAGGTAACTTTATTAAATTTCGTTTTATAAAAATACATCAGAAGATGCTTCTAGAAACTCTCACTCTTTGTCAATATGAATCATAGAATCATTTCAGTTGGCCATCATAGAGGGCTACTAAATTGTTCAGGCAGGACTTGCCCTTGGTGAAGCCATGCTGGTTGTCTCTTCTCACCTCCCTCTCTTCCACTAGCCTTAGCATAGCTTCCTGGAAGATCTATTCCATGATCTTCCCTGGCAGAGATGAAGCTGACAGGTCACCAGTTCCCTGGCTTATCGCCTTGACATCCCCTCCCTGCCCAAGTTCACCATCTTGTCACTGTCTCAGAGTGTAAGTTATTTCTTAAAAAGATGACCTGCCAAACTTGGTATAATTGAGTACTGAGTGAAAAACAAGGTTCCCACATGTGAAAAGACTGTAGGAACAAACTCACTATCTGGGATTCACGCGCTTGTAGTCATGATTTAATTTTTTGTCATATGTAAAGTGTCATCTTTTGATTTTAAAGGCAGATTTAACACACGGTAGAATTTTCCAGGCCAAGGGAGATTGTCTTTCTTCTCATCACTGTATTAGTTGGAACTGCTGAGAATCAGGGCTGTAAAGTCCTACAAAATTCCAAACTAGATCCATCAAGACCAACAGAAATACTTCTACTGATATCAATGGAAAGAGGAAAAATAACCCAAGAATTCCACTCTTTTTCTGAGCCATATCTGGAATTTGTTTTTCTGTAGTGCTTCCTGTTTGTTTTATTGCTTAACTGTATCTGTACTTATGCTGAAATTCTTCCGAAATTCTTTATAGTCCATCATATCTAGCTCACTAGTGGTTCCACAGCAAAGAGAAAAGGCACAGCTTTTAGGGAACACTGCTATGCTATATCGCATTTGTAGTGAATTGAATAAATATTTATGAAAACTTTGGAAACACTATACATAAAGAATGTGAAAAACAAGCAAATAACGACTTTTTTTTCTAACTCCCCATTACATTCTTTTCTGGTCTCTTTTCTCTGCACAAGATTACGTCTATACTATGTGAGCTGTCTGCATAATATTCAAATTCTACATACACAGCCATTTGGTTGGTCATCTACATGAACATGAATTTTAATATATCTGCACAAAGACCAATAACATAAGAATATTATGGTATTCTTAAACAAATTCCAGCATAACTTATGGTAAATCATGCCTAAACTCTGTAACAAGTTGTCTAGATGTTATAGTAGGCTAGAAATTTTGCAGCAGCTTAATTCAGATTAAATATGAATGGCATTTTGCAATTAGAACTCATTTCCACATGGTATTCATTTCCACAGCTTTGAAATTAACCTTTGATTGCAAGTGGTTATTTTCCAGATATTTCCCCTGATCAGCAGTGAAACTGTTAATACTGTTAATACTGTTTACACTTGTCATCCTCAAACCGTATCCAATTGCTTGGAAAGAATGAGCAGTTTTCACCTTTCAGAATGACAGTCTGCTAGAGAACTCAGAACCAGTTTATCACAATTTACCGTGGGATTTACCTCCAATCCCCATCAGACAACAGGGTCGTGACTCATGTTCATATTTTATCTTCCTAATAAAGAACTCCTGAAATATTTTTAAAATTCTGTTGCATAAAGAGAATCCATAAACTCTGAAGTTGAAATGGTATATCATTAGAACATCTTGTATATCACAGGCAACCAACATTCTCTCAGCTTTCTATGCCTTTAGCTCCATAATTAGTGTTTAAAGAAAATTAAACTCATGGTCAATTTAAGTTTTTCTGACAGAAATGCATCCAGCTAATCCTGATCAATTTGTTCTATAAACTAATAGGAGGAGAATAGCCTTATTTTTCAATTTGACTGTGTCTATCTAGTGAAGATACAACACCAGATGATGCAGTCACCTCTTCAACTCCTTTTCCAAAGGCTAAATGGATTGCCTGCTAGCATTAATGTCTAAAACATTTGCATCATCCCTTGAATCATGATGGTGACTTTTTTTTTGTACAATTTTCCAACAGCCTGGGAATGAGAGCACCCGATGTGAAAGCATTCAGGTTTTGACTTTGTCAACATATGAAAATAAAAGCCCTATTTCTTATCAGATGTCTTTGGGACATTCATGTTTTCAGAGCCTCATAGTAGAAGCCACAATCTTATTAAAAAAAAAGAGACATACCCTGCTATTCGCACCACCGTGGGAGGCCAAATTCTGCTGGCAATATATGAGACCATTTATGTCATAAAAAGAACCTGGTTGTCTATTTTTCAAATTCCATTTGCAACAAGTAGAGAGAGAGAGCTGCCCTGTAACATTCCCTGTTTACCTCTCTATTAGCAATCTGGGAAGGAATAACCAGCTGCTAAGATCACCATAAACTCTCTTTTGCGGGGTACTGAAAGAGGAATTTCTGAACCCAGTATTAGATTTTCTTAAACAGTTTGGAAGTCACTGGCTTGTCTCTTGCCTCAGTTTCCCACCTGTAAAACTAGAACAATAATGCTGTCCTAGCCATGGCCCTACGTTGGTTATCACAGTAAACCATGCACCTTTGTTTTGATGCATGTAAGCTATGGCTATAAATTCTTCTCCCCAGCAATTCCTTCACATCGTATTTCCCCTCAAGACTTTTATTTGTGTTATTAGAGGATGAGAATTATCTGCAAATTCATTTTCAAGGAAATTTTAAAGGGATTAAGATTAGCCATAAGCAGTACATACAGAAATACAGAATGAATACACAGACTATATATCTCTATATAGACTACTCTGACATCTGTGAAGTGCAGTAAAAGCATACATGATAAAATGGATTCCAATTTGAACAAGCTTTTCCCACATACATTCAAAACAAAAGGAATACTTCAAAAACATTTCTGTGATTGGACTATTTGAAGACTAATAGCTCTATTTCATGAAAATGCCATGAGAAACATCAGCTTAATAGCATACTTCAGCATCAGGAATGATACTTGGGAATATCTGAGGAGTGTCTGAAATTCTGCCTTGTTTATAGCTCCATTTTTGATCTACCAAAAAAACTCCACAACCTACAACAAAAAACAGATACATATACAAATTACCATGGCCTTACTACAAAACAGGAACACTCTCCAGTCATTATCCTACATTAGTGACAGTTTGCAGTACCCATGGTGTACTCAGTATTCTGTCACATGAAAACTGTTGCTTTCCCTACTCTAGAAACTGGAAAGAAAATGGAAATTATTACTCTCAGGCAATTTCTGTTGTTTTGAACAAAATGGCTTATTATGGATCTGCATATATCAAGGCTGGAAAGTCAATTCCATTTAGCAAATAGAAACACAGAATTAATTATTGGTACAAAACTGTACTTTTGCCAGTGGAAAAGTTCTTTATATTCCAGCCCCTAATACAGGAGCACAAATCTCCAAGAACAGGCAAGGATCTCATCATCATGCAGTGGTGAAGACAATCAGCCACATCAGTACAGAAGAGGTGGGATACAATCTGGATATGCAATGCGGAGAATGAGTTGGCCAGAGCAGTTGTCCCCAAAATTGGAGCAGAGGTTGTTTGGTGATAAAAATCAACAGACTTGCCACTGCTGTCATATGGACATTTAAGGAGAACACAAATTATGTAACTTAATTCCTGACTGATCTATGTTACTATGCCTTAAAAACCAGTTATCAGCCCTTACCATCACAATGATTAGCCTTGCATAAATTTACTGACCAAAGAATATATTCCCAATGACTACCTTCCAGCACTGACAGCAGTCTCTTTCCCCCTTCTCTGTAGAGTGAAGGAGGAAGACAAGCACTAACACAGGGTGACTCAGAAATCCTAAGTTATGATCCTCATATGCTTCCTCTATGGAGATGCTATCTTCCCACTTATGAGAAAGAGTAGCAAGCTGGCAGTGCTTTAAGCTAGCCTTTGGATTACTTTGCCCTTCTTGCTCTTAAACAATTTTACTATTTCTTTCTATCCCCACTTTATTTATTGTTGTATTTATATAACTTAAACCAATTCATAAGTTATCATAAAAAAAATTATTCCAGTAACTCCTAAAGTCCAGCATGTTTACATTTGATCACTGTTTCCACTGTACAAACAAGATGGAAGGACTGGATTGAAACAAGTCACAAACAATGAAAACTATGGATCAGATACTCTCTAAAGCCCTGTTCTTGCAAATACAGTCTTTCAGAGCACACAGATGACAGCTACATTTAACTTTGATGCTAAGTAGGTCACTCCGAAAGTAATGCCTCCTATTTACTTCCAGGGAAATCACAACTGGTACAAAGAGCACAATAATGCTATTTGACAGAACTAATTCTCAGTTACAAAACACTGTTTTCCAGCATAGTCACCACCATTAGCTATGCATTTTTGCCAGCAATGAACAAGAGTCTGCATGTCATGCTTGTAAAAATCTGCATAGCCATCTGGAACATGGCTCATCTTTCATATCGCTGTCACCACTGCTGAAATGCAACACCCACCACCTCACTGTACTCACAGCCACTGTTTCGTCTCCATAAATGTTCAGCAGGAATTGATGAATGTCAGTAGGTGCAATTTTTTTCCTTTTTCTGCATGGAGGAATTCAATGACACATCTTTGCTTCATCGACACTTCTGTGACAGACCCCATTTTCTCAGACTGCCCCTCTGCTGCCATCTGTCACACGGCAACAACATGTAACAGAATATTGATGGGAAGGTTCAACCTCTACTGCCATACCGCCAACATCCACCTCTGATGTCATGGGCCAATGTAATAAAATAGGAGGCATTCATTTTGGAGCAGCTCTTCTAGCTTTGGCTCTGATAAACTGAACCATCCAATCACGTGCAGCCATAATATTCTGGAATCAGTGCCATGAATACAGCTGGACTACACAAACCCAGAATGGGAGATCTTTGCACAAGTTCTTAAAAGTCAGAAGGCTAGCACGTATCTCAGTGCTGACACAATCAGGCAGAAGAAAGCTAAATATTGTCCTATACACTTAAAGTTTGAGCTTCCTTTTCATTTCAGTATATATTCCTTAAGAAACTCTCCACCTGAAATTACTTTTTAGCTAGTAATATTAAAAAAAATTGAAGCTGACAATGCACATCTAATAAATGTAGAAATAGGCTCTGTTTTCCTAAGGATAAAAACATGCTAATTATAAACACAACTATTCATTATTTTCCTACTTGCTATTTTTACACATACAAATGTCCCTCTAATTGTTAAAACTGAAAAACAAACAAATGTACCCATTATTCTTTTTATGAATCCAGCCCATTGTTCAAGGAAAAGAAATCATTCTTTACACAAAGATTTGCTCTGAAATTGCTGCCAATGAAAACAACCTTGAGTTATTTGCTGTATAACTGCCACATGAGTACATTAAAGGTGCCTGGAGACAGTTTTGTCTTGAGCACATGAATTCTAAAAAAAAGCTTTTAAGTCCAATATTTAAAAACCTCTGCTATATCACTTTTCTTTCTCTAATTTTTACATTAACTTCAGTTATCACATACAGGAAGAAATCAGATGCCATTTGTTCCTATGTTTTCAGTCATTTATCTAAAAATGAAAGCTCGTATTACTTGGCTGCAGTGAATTCCTGATATTATTGGGATGTTAAGGAAATGGCATATATATATTTCGTAAATTTTGTTTCCCACAAAACTGGGGAATACAGCACTGGTATGAAACCTCAGTAACTTTCCAGACCATTAGGACTAGCTGATCAAGACTGCCTAAATGTGAAAGCCTAAAAGCTTGAGGATCTGGACCTAGGATCTGGTCTTATTTTTCACATAATAAAGCAAATTCTTAGATGGGAGTTCCATCTAAAAAGGCTTATGTCTTCCTAACAGAGACTTGGTTTCAGAACTGCTAAACTTCTGGGTGGTTTTTTTTTTTTCAGTAAAAAATTAATATCCTTTTGGTGAGATAAAACAATTTTCTGTCACTCTAGGTTTGGGCTGACCCATTTAAAAGAAATGCTATGAGCACAAATAGGGATCTCTGGCAGAGTTTGTGGATCCAAAATACATCTTTGGAAATGAATGTTTTCACCAGATTGTACCATAAGCATCCCCAGCCCAAAAGATATGCATGGGTAGTGCCTTATATCAACATCTTGACAGAAAAAGCCCTCTGAATAATTACAGGACTAGTCCAAAGTCCATTAAAGTTAATTGAGAGACTCGACACTGCATCCCAGAACAACCATAGCAGGATTATGGGAAAAAATAATTGTTAATCAATCCAAGGCAAATATTCATCGGGCTCTGGCTTGAATCAGAATCAGCTGCAGAGTCCAAAAGCAGAAATAAGTTCAAGGGACCACACTTCAGTAGGAAGAAAGGTGGCAGCAGAACTTGGTCCAAGGAACAATATTGTTTTCTTTTTGTTGTAGATCAGTGCAGAAAGAAGCATTTGAAGTGGATTCTATGATAATTTCATTCAACACTAGAAATCTGAAGGAGTGTCCCAGGCATTTTCTCTAAAACCACATTCATAGGCCTATGTTATGAAAGCTGTATTGTCCAGAGAAACGTGATACACAAAGATATGGAATAAGCATGGGGTAGCAGCTAGTTGAACATACAGTACCCTAGAGTATCCCTGGAACCACAGCTTTGAAGAAGGGGCCTTTAGATTTACCAAAACAACAGTGGGAAACTCTAAAATAGAAAATAATTTCTTTCTGATTAAACTGACTTGTTAGGCTGCTGGCTTTGGTATATGGCATTCCAGTCATTTGCCTGAGGGAGGGAGTAGGAAGAAGGTGGCACAGATACATCTAAACAGTCTAGAAAGACTGTTAGCATTTATTTCACCTCACAGCCTATCTGCCCCTGATGTGCTAAAAATTAAAGAGAGAGAGAGAGAGAGAACTTCAGGTATTTTTGCTACAGGGAATTTCCTGGATGGTGATTTGGAGAATCTAAATATTCCATTGAAGACCCAGAAATCTGTCCTGGTTTACTGTTTGCTTTGGATTTCTGCCATTTCTCAGCTATTATCATCACTGTCAGCAGTGCAGATCTTTCGAGTGGTCAAATGAACCAACGCGGTTCCCAATATGAGAGAAAGAAAGTATTGTTCTTACTCAATTAATCAGGATATACTCAAAAGAGAGCTGAGTACATTTAGATTCAAATTTCTTGGGCTGCCCGTTCCTTCCCTAAATAGGATTCCTTCTTAAATAGGATACACACAAAACAAATGCAGTCAGCCCAATCAAAGTTGCTCCCTTGGACAATATTCTTTTAAGACATAATGATTACAGGAAATACAACTTTTGTACATTAATAAATGTGCATACAGAAGAGTAGATTTACCAGTACTCACACCTGCTTTATGTTTTCCTTGAGGTTTAACTGGATCAGTGCAAAACTACCAGCACAGAAGTGAATTTGACTCATGATTTTAACTGCACTTTCAAAAGAAAAGCATTTTATTCCTTCCTTAAATGTATTATTAAAATTAATGAACTTGAACTTTAGGAAAAAAACACTTTCAGTTGCTTTAAGATTTACCCATAATAAGACATTTAGAGATATTTGATCACTCTCAATTTCCATTGGCTTCTTGAACAGAATATTTCAGTTAGTTTGTGTGATATTATTAGTTTGTGTGAGAAATGTTACATTTCAACTGTTTTATTTCTAATATTCTGTTGTTTCACACAGAGATGACTCTGTACCATACTTTTAATTGATAAGCTTCAGAAGTTCTGATAAAATTCCATCATTTTAGAGCTTTAAAACTCCCCAAATAAAAATTTGTGATCTTTTTTATTATTCAGTACTTATGAAATGTAGTAACATTTTTATAGATTTATCACCTTTCAGATTGCAATGCCAAACACAAGGTTTATTGTCAAATAAAGCATCATTTTGGCTTTTTTGATTGCCTGCTTTAGAAAAGTATTGCTTCTGTTCTATAATTGCCCATACCAAATTATTTAATTGCTTTTGTTGATTTCTAATTCTGGAAAGTATCTCAATCAGAAAATACACAGAAAGTATAATAGCATGGCCAGGCGATATGAACTGAAAGAAATTATTCGGAAATTTGCTCATAATGAAAAAAACATCCAAATAAAAAACATCAAGCAACAAAGTACCATCCTAAATTGCTTAATTTTCTTTCAGATCCCCTTCCAGTAAATGCTATTTCCAACCGTACTTCCTGATGGATTTCATAGACTCCACAGAAAGTCATTCAAAACTATAAGACACTAAACATTCTTTGGAAACAGAGTATGGAGATTCAGTTTTGTGTTGGTTTAATGCAGCTTGTAGCTGATCTCCATGCATGCTATCGGCATCAATTCACAGGCATTGTCATCACTCAATCTCTTTCAACATTTCTATCATACTGGCTTGTAAGCATAATTTCACAAAGATGTTGGCAAAGATACAAAGGAAATACACCACATGCTCCTTCACCATCATGCCTGGGCTGTTTTTCATCCTGCAAGCCCTATTACAGGCAAATGTCCGGCTCTGTCCTATTTCCACACCTCTGCTATGAGAGAGCAAGCTTTGCTACACCTCCTGCCCATGCAAGAGGCCTTGGATTCATCATGTCTGAAGTATCATGTGGACTCTCAAGATTAATACTTGTCCACTGCTCTGACATCAGGATCTTCTTGAGAGACCATTTCTTGGGACTCATCTTGGGAGTCCATATGATTGGAGATGGCAGAGAAATCCTGTTTCTAAATGCTCTACAAACATTAATTAACATTCACATTGTTCTTCTGAGGTAAGCAGGTATTATTCCCTCATGCAGCTGTGCAAACTACAACCCTAAAAGGTTAAGTGTATTTTTCTGAGGTTCCCAGTGAATCAAGTGCCAGCCTTAGAGTACTGCAGCACTGAATCAAGCCTCTCCTGGCTTTCTGGCTTTATCCTGCAGGCAGTCTCTGAGTTTCCATTTCACTGTATCATTTTACATCAAAACCATGCTAAGGGGAGAGGAAGCAAATCAGAGTATACCCATGATAGAAGATTTCCCTGTTCACTGTCTCAAGTTGCACAGGATGTGGAGATGTGCTGTGGTACCGTTCTATTTCAAACAACTGCATTCTTCTATCCTGTGGTTAAAAAAAACCCAGTCATATTCACAACACCTGCTGGAATTGAACAAAAGCATGAAACAGGGTCAGAGCTGTTTCCTCTCAAATAGGAGTTCACTAGTCACCTGGTTATCAGAAGCTTTTTTTCAGAGAGAGGAAAAGGACTCATAGCTTTCACCACTCTGATCTCAGTGGGAGTGGGACACCCCTTTCTAGTTCAGAAGCCAACAATTTCAAATCAGCTGTGAAAGGGCGGAGGCCTGGCTCCAGCAGGTAATGTTTGCATAAACATTTCATCTTTTTCACCTGGTAAGTTGATTCTGATGAATATTTCCAAGAGGTTTTATGTGTATCCTACATCAGTCAAAGAAAGTGAAGGGGTCAAACAACAGGCTGTCCTAACACCTCTTATAAGCAGAGAAAGGAAATCCTTCCCTCTGTTCACTACACCTTCCTCTGAAAAGAGCCTGTGTGATTCTCACTATCTGTTCAGTTCTGCTTTCAGAATGAAACGAAGAGGCACCAGTATCTCTATTTAAGCTCCTCAACCCTGCCATGATTCTGAGGCCAAGAAAGTCCACCCCAAATGAGACTGCAGGCAAGCTGATTTAATCTGGGACAAATTCTGATGCTATACTATTATACCCTCATAGTCAGAGAAAGGCTGAAGGATGCAACTTGCATAAAGAAGATAAAGGGGCAAATTAGCCTTCTGCAAGCAGTCACTGTCACTCAGAAAATCAAAAAATCCCATTATTTACTATAATTATTACTACTCTCAAAGAAAAAAAATAGCTGTTTCTTTACTTACTTTTCAAATTCTAAGTCCTTTGCCCTAAAACAGGTGATCTCAGGAATTTGCCTTAGTGCAGGTATGTCCAACTCGCAACCCACAGGCAAGATGCGTCCCAGCCAAGCCTGTCCTTTGGCCACCCCACACCACCGTTTTTCTATACTTGTGATTCTGTTTTCAATTGGCATAAATAAATCACCTGCAAATTTTCAAATGGAATGTACAGAGTTGCAAGCAGATATTCAGCTCAAAAATCTGATCATGTCTCCTTACCAGACTTTCATAAGATCTCTCTTACCAGAGAAAAATATCACTCGCTTCTCCATCACACCTTATTGAATGTCATTGTTCTCTGGCAGTATGTACATTTGTGAACAACTATTTTCAAGGATGAAGCACAGGAAGAATAAAATTTCTTAAAAATTCTCATATGAGCACTTTGAGAACTCACTAAGAATTGCAAACACTGCCATCGAACCAGACTGATACGGTAGTTTCACAAAAACAAGATCACATATCCCACTTGTTTTATGGTTTTGTTGACCTCTTTTTTTTTGGATTTAATAAAAAGTAAAAAAAAAAAAAATTGTTACTTATATACATTAACTATATAATATATTTCAAAAGGGCTGCTCCAAAACTAATGCCTCCTATTCTGTTATCTTGGTCCATGATATCAGAGGCGGATGTTGGTGGTATGGCAGTACAGGTTAAACCTTCCCACCAGTATTACATCTTGTTGCCGTGTGACAGATGGCAGCAGAGGGGCAGTCTGACAAAATGGGGTCTGTCACGGAATTGTCAGTGAAGAAAAGGTGTGTCACTGAATTCTTCCATGCAGAAAAAAAGGCACCCACTGACATTCATCAATGCTTGCTGAACATTTATGGAGACCAAACAGTGGCTGTGAGCACAGTGAGGCAGTGGGTACTGCTCTTCCGCAGTGGTGATAGTGACAGTAGATCATCTTCTCTGGTGCAGATTTTGATGAGAGCAGCATGCAGGCTCTTGTTCATCTCTGGTGAAAATGCACAGCTAATGGTGGTGACTATGTTGAAAAATATTGTTTTGTAGTTAAGAATGTGCTCTATCAAATAGTGTTATTGTGCTCTTTGTATTTGTTGTAGTTTCCATGGAAATAAACAGAAGGCATTGTTTTTGGTGTAAACTATGTATACGCAGAACAAGACAATTCCTCTTCACTAAACGCGGCACAGGCAAGCCAAAAGGTTGGATATCCATAGCTTAGTGCATGCCTATGAATCCACCCTGCATGGCTGTAGCCAAAAAGTCTGCAGCACTTGATAATGTTTTTCACATTCATTGCAATCTACAAATAACAGTTGATTTCGATAAACAAGAAGCTAACACTGACATACCTGACACAAATGCAAGCACTGGAAAACTGTGCTAACATATATATAAAATATATATAAAAGCTATTTTATAGCTATTTTGATAATACAGGACCACCTTTCCTGGTACAGTAGGAAATGTTACAATAACACTCCATAAGAAATGAATATTTTGCATTTAGTGATGGTCTAAGGCAATTTCCTCTTCAAATGGCACTAGTAAACTTCAGAATTCTTTTAGGCAAGGAAATGGATTTCAGACAAAATCCATATTTTTTAAACAGTAGGCTGAGGATGATCTTCCTTCAACATCTGAGCCTAGAGTTTTGCTAGAAACCAAATACCAAATATGAAGGCAGGTATACACTTCATAAGTATCAGTGCATTTCCTAATACAAGTGAATTCTTTGTTCTTACATGTATTGAGGTATTTTTTTCCTTCACTTCAAAAATTATGAGAAATCGAGATTTAGGTGATTGAAAGAAAGAGTATACATGAGAAAAACTAATAACTAAACGTTTAAGCAATTGCAACCCTCTTCACCAAGTCTGTTAAAAATTTCAGCGATCTGGACTTCAGAGTAAATGTAAAAACTGAAAACGGACAATAAAAATTATATCAAAGGGTTCCATGCTTACTTTGGCCTGTGTTGAATTTTCTCAGCCCACAAGTATAAAGACTTGTTTAAAAATATCACTCTTTGTAACTGCTATTTCTGCAAATACAGCCAGGGAATGGAAAGTCAGGCTGTGGCTGTGTTCCTTCTGGCCCACATAATGGCAGCAATCATCAAGATTCTGCCACTGCTCCTTTCTCATTCATTTGAACACAGCTGCCTGAGACAGAATTAAAGCTAGCTCAGTTGCATATGTTCTGCAGTGTTACCAGGAGTAAGGAGGAAGAAAGTCCTTGGAGGAAATCCTGATTACAGTGAAGTCAGGATTTCAGTGGAGCCAAGATTTTATGCCCCAGTTTAATCGAAACAGTTGAGATTCCAAGTCCAGTACTCCCACTACTAAGCATCCAAACAGAGTGAAGAGACCTATTTCTGGCAATAGATATCTGCTGATGTAAGCAAAGGCTGCCCAAAGGTGGGAAGCTATGAATAAGCCAGATGTTACTGCTCCTAGGCAACTCTGCCTGGTGGAAAAGGATGGAAGAGGAGATAGCTTTTTATCTTGCTAAAGACACGAAAAAAACTATTATTCATAAAAAAAGTCATTTCCTTGCAGTGATAGATAGAAGACAAGGGAAAGTCAAATAAAAAAGGAGTAGACTTCCTCAGAGTAGGCCACAATATCTTGTCTTGCCATGATTGGCAAAATATTTCCACCACAACTCCAAGCTTTTCATGGAGAAAAAGTACAGCAGTATTGACTCATTTCTCTCTGTAAACAGACTTAATTAACAAGTTTTCTTTAATGGATGAAACAAAGGTTTGGATACTGTGGTTCCTGGCATTGGTGGTGTATTCTTCTGCCAGTTTAACAGGAACGCCTGTCCTTACAGGTTAGATAAGCTAAGTAACAAGTAGTTTATGCTATCCATATCTTTCAGCAGAGAAGGGCAATGTTCCTGTTTGTTCTCCAGAGAATTAGTGATATCACAGCACTTTTAGCAACCACAAGGCTTTGCCATAGTGTCTTTGGCATAATGTTCTCTGTTGTCACTGTCACATGCCAGCTGGCTGCTGCTCCCCACCCCAGCACTGACTGCATTTCAGTGGCGTTTATGCATGTGAAGCACTTGGGGATCCCTTGGGAAGAAAGAATACAATGAATATTTTAAATATTATCTTATACTTCAGGAGAAATATTTTCTTAGACTTCAGGAGCACAAAGGATATCCATTGAAAACACATCCTCTACAGACATTGTAACAGAAAGAAGTTTAAAACACAACCTTATGCAGATTTCCTGTCACAAATTACAAAGTTCATTTTGCTTGTAATGCAAGTATTGCCAATCACTGCATATCAAAACATTTTCCTTAGCAACCACATGTTCCATGGATCTGGGCTTAGAAGGTATCACCTGCATTGCATACTGCTTCACTCACACAGCTTTGTGGAACTTTCTTGGTGCCTCAGGGTATTTGGCAAGGGCAGGAAGAGATCTGACCAAAGAGCTTTCTTGAATTCCTATTACCCCAAAATCTTGAATTCTCTCTACAGTAACACATGCAAACACTCTTTCGGGTGCTGATGGGTCTGAGAGCTGTTTCAGGGAATCCCTGAGACAAGCAGACACCTAACGTTAAAATTAGGAGAAGAATTGCACTTTGCAGAGAAGGCAGAAGGCTGAATGGTGGGACAGAGATGATCTGCACAGATGTGCTTCAATGCCTTGTCTCTTTAGGGGGATATGCATGGAGGAGACTGGGACAGACCCAGTGCTTCCTCCGCAGGAAACAAAAGCTGCTTGCCCTTAGTACTACGATCAGAATCAAAAATCTGTGTTCAAACTTGTGGCTGCTGCCCCTCGTAAGAGCTGCACAGTCACCCTAATAAACAACATATGGGAAATCTGGGGTTATTAGTTGCCAAAAAAGCAAAAATAGCAAAAATTTAATGGCAGCTGTGGCATATTCTACAGAAACATGCTGCAAGGAATAATTTGGGGATAGAGCAGTAAAACATGCCGGTTTCTTCCATTTTTTTGTGAAAATGTGTCAAAAATGCATAAATTAGTAAAGTAAAACCCATAGTATAACACCTGGCATTCTCTCTGGCAAAAGGACTAGAGCTCAGATGTGCTTTCAAGGCAAATCCTGCAATGTAAAACAGCTTGGAAGCTTACCACCCTTCCGACCACTCCTGAAGGGACTGTGCATGAGATTCAATCTTCAAAATGCCTTTCTAAAGAGAGGAGGAGGTGCAGTCCTCCATGTCAGGGAAAATGGACAGGGCGGGAAAAGGAAGGCCCTCAGTCATGCTGCTTCCAGTCTTCTACTCAGGACAATCTGACAGTTGTCTGTAGCAGCCTTTCTCTCTGTCCCCTTCCCTTCAGCCCACGCAGAGATATAAACCTGGATTTCTAGCCCTTCATAGCATCCTGCTGTAACAGGCACAAGGGAAAGAAAAGGCATGATGGGGAAGCTTTTAGAGTTATGGTTGTGTGCCTTAGCACCAAATGGAAGATTTCAATCTGCAAAGATCTATCAATCTTGCATATTATGAGCAGAGAGATACACACATCAGCTTTTGTTTGTTTAAAAAAAAAAAGAAAGAAAATAAATGCCTGAAAAAATATTCTTCTCTTGCTACAAACACATCAGTGCTCATTTTCCCCATATTCTACTTTGGGCCATTTTGTGTAAAATCTTTAATTAAAGTTTTTCTTTGAAATTGTCATCATCAAACCAGAAGAAAGAAAGTGAAAAACGGAAGGACACAGCTGTGCATATATGAAGTGCTATTCAGTACCAAATGAATTGGAACAAAATAAGTATCGTGACTGTTATGCACTTAGTTTTGGCTCTGTATTCTCAGTAGCACAGTCTAACTTGTCACTTTATATTGATTCCATCTGTTTACACTCTGCAGAGTATTGGCTTCCTACAGTGAACATTTCCTATTTACCAGCTGGTAAAGATAGGCCCAAACCAGATAGAAAAGAATTAGACTATTTTCAGATCCTCATAAACATAAAATCAAAAATTAATGGGGGAGGGGAGAGAAGAGTAGGGGGAGTGAGGAAAATATATAGGCCTGATGCTTGCTCATATTGATAGCTTTTTATAAGCCAATAGCAATTTTTAGAGACCTTGAAATTTGTGCAGTGAGTATACAAAACAAATCAATTTCCAGTCCTCTTTTACACTGCAATTTACTTGAAGTGCTCTGTTGTAAATGTGCATGAATCCCAATACTTCACTAATCTTTAAAGAGAAATACTCAGGGTCTGAACTTAGCTAACATAATATTCCCATTCACACAAGCCAGCCATGGGTAGAAGACTTCAATATAAAATGGATGTGCACATGCAGCACAGAGCCATCTTTGCACTCTGACAATTTGAGTTTTCATTATTTCTTCTTCTTACTTGCTGGACTCTTTCTTAATGAAATGCTATGATTTGGGGGGACTGACTCACTTCGGGAGAGCCCCTTTGCTGTTATAAAGCAAACAAGTAAAACAACAACAACAACAAAAACAACAACTAAAACCACCCTAGAAAAAAAACAAAAAACAAAAAAACCGGCAACCCATGGTTCCAAGTTGCAAGCCTTTCCTAATGGTTTTATTTTTTAACATTCAGAAACACCATCTCATTGAAGTTTAGGCTTCTTTCTGTGGTGACATGTCCTTTTTCAAGTATTACTGGGGAAGAGTAATACTTGTCCCCTATATTTGGCATCCCAGCAGTCAAGCCAGCACTCTATAAAGAAAAAGAAGGTAGATTTGGTTGCTTAGAAGATAAGCTGCCCTTTATTGAAAAGGTCTCAGACAGGCCACCAGCCACCCAGAATCATGGAAAAGAAGGGTCTGGACTGCTGGTATTACATGTAAATCCTGTTTCTTGTTACCCACAGCACATAAAGAAGTGCTAACTATTCCAACTACAATGCTGCCTTACCTTCTTGAACACTCACTGAGTCACTAGAAAAAGAGCTCATTCATGCACCATCATTTATTATCTCAGGTTCACATCTGTTCAGCATTTGGCCCTCCTTCCTGGGCTTAGTTCTTTGCTTAGAAGGCAGCACTGGGGATCCTAAACATCATGGTCATTTTTCTACAGTTTGCTGTTACTTCTCTTTTCTGATTATTTTTTCCCCTCATTTCTCTATTTAAATCTGCCCTTCCCAAGACTGTGATTTTCAGTAGTTGCATGTGACTACAGATGACAAGAGAACTCCTATAGTCAAAACTAAACTTAGAGCTTTGCCCTGGCATTTGAAGTATTCAAAATCTTCCTGGCTTATCAATGCTTTACTGAGCAGGTAAGAATAACTACAGAGGCAGTAAGGCTTGCTTCCTGCAGATACAATGAATAGCTTCGGGGTCATAAAAATACGAAGGACAAGCTTGGATCATTTGTTTAAATGAACTGTCATCATGGCTTGAATTTCTAAGTTTAGGACAGTGATGAGAAACTCAGGGTTGTGAGTCAGGTCTTGGCTCCCCTATGTCTTTTCACTAGCTAGAACATGCTCTGTATCACCTGCTGCTTTCTTGATCTCTTGATCAGCATTCATTATGATGTCTAAATAGAGGTATGTATGGTAAGTGGCCCTAATGTAACTTTCTGCCTATACAAGGAGAAAATTACTGATCCTTATTTTATTGAGGACATTAGTTACTTAAAAATTAAAAACAAACAAACAAACAAAACAACAACATGAATGCAGATACAAATTCAGAACCAACCACAATCACCAGTATAAATGAACCCTTGACTGATGACATAGATCAAAAGAAGCAGAATAAGGTTTAGCTTAGGAAGTACCTGTGTAATATGTTACAGATGAATATTTAAAAGATTGTATGAACTCTTAGTGCCTGAATAATTATGTGTACGCAATTCGTTAATAAATCTTGCAGTACTTAGTTAACTGAATTGTTCCTAGAAAATATAGTCGCAGTAACTTTTCCCTTAAGTTAATGATGTTTTCTGCTAATGTACTAAAATATATATAACTGTTGTATTTCACAAAGCTGTTAATAAATAAATATTAACCTCGTAAATTTAATGTAGCAGACCTCTAATTAGGACTTTGGAGGATATTTTCAATACATAAACTCTGTAATAAGAATATATTTCAGCTCTTCCTTTTGTGATATGAAATACTTAACATGAAAACATAAATGTTAATCTTCAGTTAGCTGCATATAGCCAAATGAATAAAAGCTATGACACTAATAACAACTATACCCAGTTATGATTGATAGGCCTTTCTACAGTGAGAAAAGATTGTCTTGGATACAATCTGTCCTAACAGCCTTGCGATATGTTAATATTTTATTCAGGCTAGAGTGAGGATATATTCAGATGTCCTACCCACTGGAAGGGAAGCAAATGGGTTGCAAATACTACTGCAGCCCTGAGGTGCAATAACAGCTGTGAAATCAGAAAGATTTTATTTCCCCCTCCCAAATTACAGGCCAAGTCCATGCCAAGCTCAGCAGGAGGTTGAAATTTCCTTGAATTTTACATTAGGTTATGTTTAATGTATTTCTTCTTCTATGAAGTGTCTTATTACAGAGGCAGTAAGACTGTCAGACAGTTCTCTAGAAGGGACAGAATACTTTTCTTTGTGCTTGCAAACAGCAACTATTATCATGATATGTGACATCAGGTTAATCTGTAAATGTCCAAATGCAGTAGATTGTGATGCTAACTGACAGATTTGCATGGTTCAGTTTCTTATATAAATTAGTAACTTTATGTTTCCTGTAGCCATATCACTGCCTCTTCTTCGATTCAAAAAAGTGTTTTCATGCTGTTCAGCAATGTGTCTGAGATGTAAGCAGCCTGAGCTCTCAGGCAGCTGAATACTTTTAAGAATACAAAATGGTTAAAATGCAATTCTTCCAATGTGATTGAATGTTTTACTTCAGTCTTGCAAAGGTATAAACAATTACAGAAGTTGTACTGGCACGAAGAATCTAGTTTCCTAGCTAAGTCAAGCATTGTAATTCAAGCCATAAACATCGAGTAACTAAGAAATAAAATCACAGTGGGAATATGCTAGTCTTGTGCCAGAGGTTTATTGTGAGACCTGAAGAGCGCTTTGGTTTTTGATGCTAAAAAGGGATTCACAGATTAGAGACAAGAAGCTTTTAAAACACTTAGTACTTTAGCATAATAAAAAACCCAGAACAACCAAACCTTAAGCATACCTGTATGACAAGATCTTCAGAATGCAACAAGTCAGTGTACTCTTATGTACATTACTGAATTGATAGCAATACACCAAGAGCACTACCTACTTATTATCTGAAATGAACTACTATGCCAGCATGAGGTTTCTGTCATTACCCTGGTCAACGTACCTTCTCGTTGAGCAGGAATTCCAGCTGACTTAATGTCATTCTTTGGTAACCTTGGCTTAATAAACCAAAAATAGCAAACTAAAAAGTTTAAATGAACATAAACCACAAGTGCATCACAGTACTGTTGAAGACCACTGCACTGACATCACTGGGAGAGTTCTGTCTTAGCATGCAAACAACTGAAAATGCAAGAAAGCAGCTTGATCCTGCCTTCATTCTGTCTGCTCTTCAGTTCTGCGTCTCTCATGGACAAAATCACAAAATCTGGATCCTTGCACAGGACAGATGTGGAAGTTGTCTCTCAACCACAAGCATGATGACTGTTAAGAGTGGAATATTTTTTGTTCAAGAATGCTTATTTTTATTTTTTGCTGCTGTACGGGACACAAAGGGCTGGATCTCACCCTTGGGATGATACAGCAATCACGTGGTCAAGAAAACTGCGGTGCCAGTTCTTCCCTCTCTCTCTCATCAAGTGCTCCTCAGAGAACTTTAATAGCAAGCCTCCTTCCCCTCCCTCCCAGCACAACTCTGAGATCTACTATCATTAGTAACATTTTAAAATCTTTAAAAACTCTTTTTAAAAATAAAAATGCATTGCCTTCCCTTTACCTTTGTTTCCAAAACCATTGGCTTGCACCAACCAACAGGCCAGGTCATTTTCAGAGTCAAATGCCATCCAAACGTACTTCTCTAGTAGACTTAGCAGGCGCCAAATCCTACTCTCTGCACGCTTGTCTCCTGTCTCAGCCTTAAGTAACTGCTTCTGAAAAACGCTGCACAATCTTATTCATATTGCTATATGTGGGATGAAGTCCTCAAAGCAAACTTCTGCATATTTTCAGCCTCTGAATTCAGTGGAATTGGCAGATTTTTGAACAAGGAGATAAAGTCGTTCTCATAATCCTTCCTAGAAAAACTTTTGGAAAACAGCACCTGTACTGCCCTCCAGTGGTGGATGTATAGATATCTATTTCTAATCGCTCCCAATTGCACCGTTACCTTTGCTTCCCTGTGCTGCACTGTTTCAGAAAAGATCTCTAATCAACTAACTGGCCAAACGACAAGATCTTCAAAGAATGGTCCCTATTTTCCACATTTTAGCGAGTTTAAAAGGGAATCAAGAGTAACATTCCCCTTGAACGTCAGAGGAAAATTCAAACCCAAGTGTATAAAAAGCTTTACCATTTTATTCTATTCCACGTAATAAAGAAAAGATTAACCTTTTATTCCAGGAAAGATCCTTCATTTGTTATTTAATTAGCTTTATCTAATTAATTAGAATTTTTAAGCTCTCCTGTCTCTCTGGGAGAGAGTCCCTCCCTTTTTTCTGCTTTTCTTTTGCTGCTTCTCCTCTTCCTCCTGCCTCCTTTCAAAGTCCTAATCCCATTTTTGTATCCCCAGTATTACACTCCTTCATTCTCTCTTTGTCTGAGAGTTTTCTTAGCTTTACACTTGCTGGGAACAAAGTTAGACTGGAATTTACAGCATATTTTTTGAGGCCCAGATCATGGAAACCCAGTACAAACTGAAGGAAAAAGAACTGCCCTGCAGATCCCCTTTCAAAATTACAACCTTTATATTCCACTGGGGGGAACAGGGAGGGGTAGAAAGTGTGGTGGTGAAAAAATATTTAGTGCTTCACTAAGAATGCTGCTGTGAGAGCACAACTTTGTTTTTTATAATTATTATTTTTGTGTAAAGTGTGGATCTGTTTTCCATTTTACTTCTCAAGTATCAACCTCCATTAAAAGGGAAGAATCCAAACTTAATCCTAGTTCACACAGAGTTGGCATCTTAATTTTATTGTTGAAAAGTTACTTGCACTGAGAACAAAGAAAAATGCAAGCTATTTAATCCTAAGGAACTGAATTCTGAAACATCTCAATATTCTGACTACCTTACCTTGGCTTCTGTGTTTCACTTAAAGACATGTCAGCTTTAGCAGCATGCTTTTTGCTCCTTATTAAGCTGCACTGGTTATAATTTCTTTCATATGGAGTAATTTACAGTGTTAATTCAGTGAAGAGACAGATTAAAGATTCATATTTTTCCAACAGCAGATCAGTAGTTTAAGAGATTTGTCCCTTCTCTTTGGCAATTAGTCAATTTTCGTACAGCAATTACATCAATTAAACATACAGAAAATGCATTTTTGGAAAAGAATTTATTGTATGACTATCTTACTAGATGCTCACATCAGCAGCTAGATTCTGCTTTGAGAGTTAGAATTCTTGCAAGTGATTCATGACTACAATTTAGGAGCAATTTGGCTGCTGCTACCTCCAAAAACTTTAGTGAACTTTGACAGGAAATCAAGATAGGGCACAATAACTTTGCCAGTATTTGGGATCTGTATTTCAATATAGATATATAAATACATGGATAGGAACATAAAGATATCCTACATGTACATAAACACGTACATAACATGCACAGAACATACACTCACATAAATATGTCCTACAGTGTTCAAGCATTGGAACAGGCTAGGCTGCCCAGGGAAATAGTGGAGTCCCCATCCCTGGAGGTGTTCAAGAAAAGGGTAGATGTGGCACTGAGGGACATGGTTTAGTGAGTATGGTGGTGTTAGATCAACAGTTGGACTGGATGATCTTAGAAGTCTTTTCCAACCTTAATGATTCTGTGATTCTACAGTGATATTAGATATTTTAAATAATTCATTTGTATTATTAATTTATAATTTTCTTAGTAAAACTAAATTCATCTTACTTTTTCTTTTGTTCTGTATATTATGCATTACTACTTCTCAGCAACTTGTCTATAATTATTCAGAATATAAATTTAATGCCTTGTAAATCCTCCAGCAAGAAAGTACAACCTACAAGTCTTTCCATCAAGTAAGACAAATATTTCTCAACACTCTAGTTCTGTGATCTTTCGTATGTACATATGAAAGCATATTCATTCCCATCAGTTCCTTCTCTTGTTCAAAAAGTGTGTTTAAAATGTTTCAGGTGTATGCGTCCCCCTAAGGGCAGTTTATTGTTAGCAAGAATTTTAATAACAGTCTTAGCTGAAATGGGCTTAACCTTTTAAAGACTAATTAGTTTAAAATGCAAATATTATTATATTTCGTTCAAGTATGTTAGGGGAAGGGAAAAAAAAAGAGATATAAAACGATTTCCTACATCTACAGGACAAAAATCAAAGTGTACAGTAATACTAGTACCAGTTGTGCAATAGAATCCACGTCGTTTATGACCAATGTCTCAGTTAGAATACCATATTAATGCCCAACATTCCTTCAAGTTCAGTCTGACTATGGTTCATAAGTTAACAAATTGTAAAGTGTGCTGACAAACTCCCCATCCAGACAAAAAGCATCTGGTCTCCATCTCAGAGTTCACAACCTAATCCATGCACGTTTGTAACACTGCATGTATATGAATTTAAGCTTTAAGCGGTGTCACAAAATGTGGTAGTAAACTGCAAATCTTTCAAATAGAGACATGCCGCAAACAAAATCTTCTTATATGTAGATCGCTCTGAAAGTAATGCCTGCTATTTATTTCCATGGAAACGACAACAGACACAAAAAGCACAATAACTCTGTTAGATAAATTCTCAGCTACAAAACACTATTTTTCAACATAATCACCACCACTAGCCAATTTGCATGGATTAGCTATTTATTCACAATGCTTTTCCAGGTTCTCTATCACTTTCACTCGAACTACTCATATAAGGTTTCAACCATACCTAAATGTCTTAAACCTGCTCCCACTGGAACATGGAAATTTTGCTTCTAACAGATGGGAATAGCCTCTAAATGGTTATAAACAGCAATGACTTAACATACCTCTGTCAGCATAGCATCAAATTCAGCGTTTGTTATATGGAAAAGTTTTGATCACTCTCCTGAATTCATCCTTTATGACTGTCAGGTTCCGAGCAACATCAAGCATCTGAAATGCTTTTTTCAGTTCATCTTCTTTTTCAGTTGTCTTTTGAAGATCTATCCAGTGTCCTGGGAGGAGAACACAGGATCTAGGACAGAGCTCACAGATGTAGCTGTAAAATATATTAGGCAGTCATCAGATACTCATAGCCAAAATCATATATTTTTTCTGAGAATTCAACAGAAACTAGTTAATTTGCAGATACATACAAGTAAATCAGCTACTGCTTCTTCACTGATTTGAAAGCAAAAAATAAATAAACACAGTTGTAATGACTTACTAACAGGTCTTTCGTTACTGAAAGGACTAGTTACTATTTTCTCTATTTTACACAGAATTTTAAAAAATGCTTCTGCACATCATTACTATAAAATCATCATATTCTATTAAAAGATTCCAAGGCCTGTCTTTCTGCAACTACAGCCAAAACACTTAAGTTTTAAAAGTTGAAAACAATAAAGAACAGTGCACAAGTGTGTTCTATGACAGTATCCCCCCTCCTTCAGACTACACATCTCTTTGCCCTGTATTTTATTCAGTTACTGAGCTTTGTATAGAGGCATCACATAGTAGAGGGTTCAGCATTCATTGTTGGTATGTTGAGCTTACAGGTAGCATGTATTTTAGTTCACGTCAGCCCTTTTCCCTCAAAAAACTTGCCCAGCAATGAAAAAAGAGCAGATGTCCCTGACAGTGCAGTGTAGCGTACAGAGATGCCTTGTGTTACTTTAGACACCTCCAGCTCTCATTGGACCTGAAAAAGAGCTACAAAAGGACCAGAAGATTTTGCCTGATGTTTCTTTTGGATTCATGAGTCAAATTCAGCCACAGCTATGAGTATTTAATTACCTGAAGAAATCTGAATACAGAGACTAGCTCATATGTATTTATGTTTGCTTGAAATTTAATCTAGGATCTGCTCTTAAACAAAAAGTAACTGCCTTCAGAAGAAGCTTTGTTTACAAAAAGGAAGATGGCAAAGTACAGGTTCTTCTTCTTGACAGCCTTGCTGCAGTAGTATGGGAGCCAAATGTATTTTTATGCTCATCTCTTTCTTGCATAGAAAAGATACAATCATGGATGCTGTGTATATTTAATTTCAGCTCCAACTCTTTCTGACAAAGTAAAGAACTCAAAAAGCACGGTTTGATATAGCTTCAGTGAAATCAGTAATGCCATCACTGCTTACTCCTACTCCTAATACCTATACCAAATGCTATATGGCAGGAGAGGAAGACGTGAGATGTGCTGTGACAGAGGAAGTCTTGCATGATAATAATTACAAATTACTTGCAAGAGGAATGTCCATGTTGAGATTAACAGCAAATTCATATTTGATTGGACCTAACCATTAATCTTATTGCTTCAGAAAATGAACTTTCTGCAGTAAAGGTAACAGTCATTTCAAGCGAGTACCCAAGGGACAAGATGTGTATCAGACCTGGTAAAGTGTTATGATTGGCAACAGTGATCTTGTAGTGATTTAGGAATATAAATGAAACAGTAGTCCAAAGATCGAATGGACTTAAAAGAAGGGAATAAGGTAAAGATGCTGTTTACCTACAGATACAGAAGCAATTGTAACAAGAATTAGGTGAGAAGGGCCGTGGTTCCCTCTTCCTCTTTCCACCAGTAGATCTAGATTTATGTTGTTAGGTCTACACCAGGAATGTCCAACCCACATCCTGGCCCAGCCTGTCCTGAGGCCGCCCCCCACCCCACACCATCATGGCAGTGGCTCTACCCTGCCAAGCATCCCAGCCCAGCCCAGCCCTGGGCGTGCACCCATCACTCAGCAACAACCACACATCAGTGGGCTATTAACACTGTCTCAGCTGAAACCAGGACATGGGGAGTGTTCAGTGCAGTGCCAACTCAAGTTATGGCAAATAACTGTATGCATTTTGATACATTGGTTGTACACATTTCTGTGAGCAGAGAAAAATACACAGCCACACTTTCCATTTTGATAAAGGAATTTGAGAACAGGTTTCAAGATTGCAGAAAAAATCATCTTTTTTTTTTGTATATATGAAACTCCATTTTCATTCAACATAAATACATTTTTCAAATATAGAAAATCTGATACTCAACTCAAAATTCTGAACATGCCTCTTTACCAGACTTCTATAAGATGTCTCGTACCAGATAATATCCCTTGCTTCACATTCACACCATATTCATGTCATCACTTTTGGTGGTATGTACATTTGTGAACAGCTATTGTCATGGATGAAGCACAGGAAGAGCAAAATTTCATTTAAGAAAAACTTTGATGAGTACCTTGAGAATTCACTAAGAATTACAACCACTGCCATTGAACTGATGCATTTGTTTCACAAAAAAAAAGGTCAAATATCGGAGCATTTTTATGTTTCTGTTGTTCTTTGTTTTTTTTTACAGATGTAATAAAAATATTAAAAATAAAATAAGTCTTCTTATTTATATATAGTAACTCTATTACATATTTCACGAGGGCTGCTCCAAAACTAATGCCTCCTATTTTATTATTTTGACAGTCAGATGCGGCTGTTAGTGATATGGCAGTAGAGGCTGAACCTTCCCACCAATATTCCATTACATTTTGTTGCCGTGTGACAGATGGCAGCAGAGGGGCAGTCTGACAACATGGCTTCTCACCTGGAAGTGTGCGTGAAGCAAAGGGGTGTCATTGAATTCCTCCATGAAGAAAAAATGGCTCCCACTGACATTCATTGACACTTGCTGAACATTAATGGAGCTTAAACAGTGGATATGAGCATTGTGAGGTGGTGGGTGGTATGTTTCAGCAGTGGCAACAGCGGATCACCTTCACTGGTGCTGGTTTTGACAAGCACAGCATGCAGGCTCTTGTTCATTGCTGGTGAAGATGCACAGTTAATGGTGGGGACTATGCTGAAAAATATTGTTTTGTAACTGAGAATTTGCTCTATTGAGCAGAGTTGCTGTGCTCTTTGTATCTTTTGTAGTTTCCGTGGAAATAAATAGGAGGCATTATTTTCAAAGCAACTTGAGTATATGTGGCCCAAGTCAATTCCTCTTCACTCAGTGCAGCCCAGGCAAGCCAAAAGGTTGGATACCCATGGTCTACAGAATCCAGCAACCATAGTTTATCAACCTGAGACGACTACCCTCAGAGTGCTGAAGAAAACATGCCCCAAATCCTAAATAGCAGAAGGGCTCCTTGGCTGTCACAAGTTGCTACACTGAAAGACACCACTGACCCCCAACAAATTGTGCGGAAAGGGCTGAGAGGACAAGGCTATCTGGAAGTTACAATATGTCCTCTAAATTGAAATCCTTCTATCACTCAAGAATCTTAATGATATGAAAGCCTAGATTTCAGTACAAACCTGCAGCTGATTTAATTGAGTGCTGCCAGTTGAATGCTCTGTTTGACTTAAAGCGAGGTCCTGGAGTAAATGTGACTCCTCGAGAAGACGAGTGTAAGGCACTGAAGTCTTCCATATTTGTCACTCTGGCCATGGTCTCCCCTGGGTTTATACCAGAATTATCAGAATATACAAGAATATAGGACATGAAAGGAAGTGGTATGGCTGGCAAAAGCAATGAGAGAAAAAGATTGATTTCTTGACACGAGACAAAATTTTCCTGATAAAAAATTTTGACTGTAGCAGTATCCAGTACAACCACAGAAATTTTGAACTCCTTTCATCTGGTTGCTGCTAGTCAGCAAGAGCCATCTCCTACACCAGCACTTTCAAATATAAAGTTTAGAGCAGGAAACGAGAGCACAAACTAACATCTTTAACAACACAGAATTATCAGTAAAAATGCTTTTAGCCACTATCTTTAAGGCTATGCACATTAATGCACTCAAAATCATTAAAAAAAAAAAAACAACACACACAAGAAACATTTTTCAATTAAAAAAGCCTGCTGTTTTATTAAACGGTTAAGTTGCTTAGATGTTTAGACTTCTAGGCTTTTGCAGGAGAAAACCACACGTACCAGACATCAGGTTATTGCACTAATTACTCTGTTTTAACAAGAGCTATTATGAATTTTTCACACCAGGAAATCTAAAACAAACTATATTGCAAGTATAAAAAGAAAAGCCAATGGGGAAAATAACAATCATCAGACAGGGACAGTATTGCATGGTATATACAACAGTTTCATAACTGTGGCTCACTGATGACCTACTGGGCAATGCTAACAGCAAGGTTAAATGGTCTGCATCTGCTCCGTGCAACCATAGAGCCTGAACAGTGCAATTGCAAACACTGTTTTGTGAGCTTCTGGCAGAAATTCTGAGAGATGACAATGCTCTACAGCTCAAAGCTTTGGGAGCTGTTGCCCTGTGGCATATTCAGATACGATGAGGCACAGTTTACACGCTACTGTGCCCAGTTCTGAGCCCCACCATACAAGAGAGACAGGGTGTCACTAGAAAGAATACAACGTAATGCTACCAAGTGATTAGGTGATTAGGCTGGAGAGCAACTTTGTGGAAAGGGATCTAGAGGTTCTGTGCCTTGGCAGACAAAAGGGTCGTTCATAGTCTGGGAAGCATCAGGCACATCACTGCTGGCTAATTTATGCTGGACAGTTCCTGCACAGTGCCCTACAGCTTCTCCAGAAGTGGGAAAAAAAAGGGGCAGGCACTGATCTCTGCTCTCTGATGACAGCAATGGCACCTTAGTGAATGGCATGAAGCTGTATCAGGGGAGAGTCAGGCTGGACGTTAGGAAAAAGTTCTTCACCAGAGGGTGGTTGGGCACCAGAGCAGGCTCCCCAGGGTTAGTGGGCACAGCCGCAAGTGCCGGAGTTAAAGAAACATTTGGACAGTGCTCTCAGACATAGGGTTTGAATTTGGAGTGGTTCTGTATGGAGGCAATGATCCTTGCAGGTCCATTCCAACTCAGGATATTCTATGATTCTGAGGGACTGGAGCATACCTCCTGTGAGTAAAGGCTTAGAAAGCTGAGCCTGTTTAGCCTAGAAAAGAGAAGGCTCATCAGTATGTACAGATACTCGAAAGGAGGGTACAAAGAGGGCAGAGCCAGTCTCTTTACAGTGGTGCACAGTGACATGAGCTGAGGCAATCATAAAACAAATTATAGAATGGCTGGGTTGGAAGGGACCTTAGAAATCTAGATCCAATTCTCTTGCCATGGGCAAGGTTGCCACACACTAGATCAGACCGCTCAGGGCCCCATCCAACCTGGCCTAGAAACCTCTAGGGATGGAGCTTCCCAACTTGCCTGGGCAGCCAGTGCCAGTGTCCAAATAAAGAATTTCCTCCCAACATCTAACCTAGATCTCCCCTCTTTTAATTCAAAACCATTCCCCCTTGTCCTATCACTACTAGACCAGGTAAAAAGTCAGTCTCCATCTTGTTTAAAAACTTCCTTTAGTACTGAAACACTGCTATGAGATCTCCTTGGAACCTACTCTTTTCGAGGCTGAACAAGCCCAGCTTCCTCAGCCTTTCTTCAGTGGAGAGGTGCTCCAGCCCTAAGAGCATCTTCATAGCTCTCCTCTGGACCTGCTCCAATAGCTCCATGTCTTTCATGTGCTTGGGGCCTCAGGTCCCCTCAGGCATCAGATCATCTACTGCAGATGGTGCCTCGTGAGGGCAGAGCAAAGAGGGACAATCACATCCCTCACGCTCCTGGCCACCACTCTTTTGATGGAGCCCAGAAGACAGTTGACTTTCCAGGCTGCAGCCACCTACTGCTGGTTCACATCAAGCTTTTCACCCACCAAAATCCCTATGTACTTCTTTGCAGTGCTGCTCTCAGTGAGTTCCCACATACACATACCTGAGATTGCCCTGATACAGGTGCAGAACCTTGCACTTGTTGAACCTCATTAGGTTTATGTGACTCCACTTCTCAAGCTTGTCCAGGTTCCTTTGGACAGCATCCCTTCCTTCTGTTGTATCAACCACTCAGTTTAGTGTCATCTGCAAACTTGCTGAGGTTTCACTCAATCATTCATAAAATCATTGATAAAAGATGTTGAAGAGCACTGGTTTCAAGACAGACCCAAGGGACGACATGTCACCAGCCCCCACCTGGACATAGAGCCATTGACTAAAGCGCTCTGGCTGCAACCATCTAACCAATTCTTCATCCACTGAGGTGTCCACCCTTCAAATCCATATCTCTCCAATTTAGAGATAATGATGTGGTGTGGGACCACATCACAGACCTTGCAGAATGTCCAGGTAGGCAACATTAGTTGCTCTTCCTTTGTCCGCTGATGTTGTCACTCTATCACTGAAGGCCTCCAGACTGGTCAGGCACGATCTGCCCTTGATGAAGTCATGACAACTGTCTCGGAACATCTCCTTGACTCGCATAAGTCTTGACATAGATTCCAGGAGGATCTGCTCCATGATCCTTCCAGGCACAGAGGTGAGGTTCACGGATCTGTAATTCCCAGGTCTTCCTGTCTACCCTACCAGTCAGCCATGACTTCTAAAATATGATTGAGAGTGGCTTGGCAACTACATCATCCAATTCCTTCAGAACACTGGGATACATGTTATCAAGCCCCATAGACTTGTACTCTTTCAGTCTCATCAGGTGGTCTCAAACTTGCTCTTTTCTTACAGTGGGAGGAATTTTGCTCCCTCAACCTCTGTTTAGAGGTTCAGGGATATGAGAGACATGGGAAGTCTGACTGCCAGTGAAGACTGAGGCAAAGAACTCACTGAGTACCTCAGCCTTCTCCATGTTTGTTGATAACACTTCTCCCTTTTCATTTATCAGAGGGGGTACAGTCTCCTTGGCCTTTCTCTCCTGACCAGTGTACCTATAGAATCTCTTTTTTTTGTTATTTTTCAATCCCTTGACAGGTTCAGTTCTGTCTGCACCTTGGCCTTCTGATTACATCTCTACACATCCAGAGGGCATCCCTGTACTCTTTCTAGGCCATATATCCCTGCTTCCACAGCCTGTGCATTTACTTCTTAGCCTTCAGTTTGACCAGCAAGTCTTTCCTCAGCCATGCCAGTTTCCTGCCTGCCCTGATTGATTTCATACACTGGGACATGGAAAGCTTTTGTGCTCCTAGCAAATAGTCCTTGAAGAGGTGCCAGCTATGCTCTGTTCTTCTGTCCTTAAGGACAGCTTCCCAGGTGATCTCACCCAATAACTCCTTAAACAGATAGAATTCTGCTCTTGTGAAGTTCACGGTCCTGACAATGCTTTTTACCAGGTCCTTATTCCTTGACATCACAAACTCAACCAGGGTATGGTTGCTGCAGCTCAGACCACCTCCAATTTTAACCTCTTCAGTGAACTCCCCTGCACTGGTGAGCACCAGGTCCAGTAACACTTCTCTCATTGGTTTGTCTAATACTCGGACCAGGAAGTTGTCCTCAGTGCACTCCAGGAAATCTTCTGGATCGCTTGCAGCCTGTTGCATTGCTTCCCCAGCAGATATCCAGATGGCTGAAATCCCCCATCAGGTGAGAGCCCACAAGCACAACGCAAGCTGCAACACTTCAAATAAGGAAGTGCAAGACATTTATATACACACAAGCTCCTTCCTCTTCTGTCCCATACTTCTGCACCATGAACAGGTCATTCTGGTGATCATAACATGCTCTAGGACAGACTACTGACCCATTTCCATCCTATATAAAGACTTTGTATCAAGTACCTCCAAGAAGAGGTGAAAGAACTCTCAGCTAATAGAACAGCAGAAGTGATGGTCCCATTCTAAAATCACTTCTTTATTCCCACTGAACACAACAGCGGAGGCTTTCAGCTGCCAGGCTGCCTTTCCTTAGCCCTGCTACAGCCCCAAAGCAAAGCCTGCAGCATCACTCCTGTGAGTGCACAAGGCTCAGCAGCACCCAGCCCGCTGCTGAGCTCGCAGGAAGTGCCTGCCCCAGCAGAGCCCCTTGTTCTGGCCTCCAGAGCAGAAAGCCGCGCAGCAGCACTCAGAATTTTGGTAGCCACAAGGCAATGCCATTAGCCACGTCCGCGCTTGCTCCGAGGCACCCTTTCCCTTCCCGCCGGACGACACGGGGCCTTTCTGCCGCGTCACTCCGAGCGGACCCCGCTGCTCCCGGACACATATCCTTGCTGAGCTTCGGGCGGGCTCTGGGTGCGGCAGCTGCAGGCGTTACCTGCCGCCCAGCGGAGGCGGGAAGCAGAGCCACCCGTAACAGCAGCACCCCACTCTACTTCCACCTTCTCCTGCCGCCGGGACGCTGTTGCCGTAGTAACGACGGTCTTCGCTCCTGATTGGGCAGAGGGCCCCGCCGTTGGCATGGCACTAGTAAGGCGGGCCCCCATTGGGTGCGGGGCTGAGCCTGGGGTCACATTGCTCTTGTAAACCGAGGAGTGAAGGTTCCCCTCAGAGTATATTTTCATCTCAGAGAAAAAGGACACAAACGTTTATCTCCAGCTCCTAAAGATGGTCTTTTCACTATAAATTATTGCCTGAAACCTCTAAAGTTTCCGAATCGCCCCCCTTGATAACCCTCACACAATCTCCAACACAACAAAGTCAAACAACCTTAGCAACCACACGGAAGTCCAACAAAAGACATCCCCCCATCACCCACCCACACACACACAAAAACCACTCCAGTGAAAAGTATCACAACAAATACAACCCCACACCCCACCATCCACAATACGCCAGTCTCCCCACACCTCAGCTTTGGTATAAACTACTGATCTTTTTCAAGGTGTGGTGACCCAAGGGAAGCAGCAGAAAGGAGTTTTCCTTATTGATTTAAGTGGTTTCTGTTAATTCCTGAGAGGAGCATGAAAATGATTGCAGTCTGACATGAGAGAAGAGGTCCCTTTTCCATGGCATTTGCCAAGATTTGGTGTGTTTTTTTTGTAAATGAAATGAGATATGTTAAAAGCTATATCATAGCCACTGTCTGTGGAAATAAATACAGCCTCATGAAGGGATAATGCTTTCTGTTTTCAGCAAGCAGGGTCAAGTATGTCCTGACAGATAACCTACAGGATGAACATCTTATTTTAAGAATTTGAGTAATGGAATCATGGAATGGCTTGATTTGGAAGGGAGTTTAAAGATCATCTAGATCCAATAGACTGGCCAAAGGAGGGATGAACGTGCCCCAGAGGGCCTGCCACACACAGAGACCTCAACTGCCTGGCACTGGAAGCCTACCATGAACTCTCCTTTGTGGGTGTGGGTCCTACTTCCTTGGCAGGGAATAGTCAGCACCATCCTTCCTTTCTCTGGTTTTTGTATATTCACTAAGCCGCATCCATTTGATGAGGAAAAAGTAAAATACCATCTTCCCCATGGGGCTTGAAATCCAAATGTTTTCCTTGGTTCTGACGTTGCTGTCATCAGTCCGCTCAAGCCAACTGCTTTGTGCTCACATCTCTTCCAGCTGTATGGAAACAGATGTAAAGCCTGCGAGGGCAGCAGTCACAGAACAGTCACACCAGCTGCATTGCCACTGTGTGTGAGGATCATGTTATTATCTTATGTACAGTGTTGGCAAGAGCTGGACTATGGGACAGAGCTGGTGACCATGGGTTTAATGTCTGTGTGGCAGGTTCTTTGTAGCTGATAGCAGAAGAGCTACGATGATTTGGGGAGAATGCTTCTGTGTAAGGTGCAGGACTGGAGGACATGCTCTGTCTCCTCACAACTGCAGCCCACAAATCAGCCTATGCTGAAACCACCACCCATATCAGTTTCTGTTAATATGTCAGCATGTGGAGTATAGCAGCTGAGGAGCCAGCTCACATTTGCATCTGCTGTCTCTCGTCTACAGTGGCCTTTTCTGGCAGTGAGGCAGAGAGGACAGCTGCAGGTGATGGCTTCTAAAACTGCTCTAGCATGTATTGCCAGAGCTTGTCATCTGTGCACAGAGACAACTCCAGCAAAAGTTGTTGCATGGCATTATGATTTACTCACAGACGAAGTTGCCAAATCCAGAAAAATTATATTGGCAGTTTGTTGCAGGAACCTCAGTTAGGTCCCTGCATTAGCAGGGAGCGCAAAGGCTTCTCCTTGTCTCTTTTGGTATTAACAGCTTCATTGTTTATAAAATTAGCTCATGGTAAGGAGTCCTACAGTGATAACAGAGAATAATTCTCACACAGAGTCATAAAGAAAATAAAATTACCCTGCATTTTTGTAAACTTTTCTTGCATTCATGCATTCTTGCAAGTCCACACAGCTCAGATGTTTTCAAGACGCTGGATGTTACATGCAGCTGTGTATGAGTTAAGCCTGAGATCTGGAAAGAGGTTTTGTTTTGGTTTGCTCAGCCAACTTTGTGAGGGATTATTTATAAAGAGTGAGCCCAAGATGGAGTGGAATTGCTGTTGCTGATTTCTTTCCTGCTCCTTGAAGACAGAACAGCAATTTTCATTAAAGTGTGACTCAGCATTTGAGGTCTAAACCTCATTATGCTGAAATCTGTATTAGTTTTGTTTTTAAATGAAGGTGTTCATTTTGCAGACTCCCTTTCCATTTCAGAATAAAGTAGATGGCTGGTTGCAATTACTTCTGTGTTATCTGTGTAATATACAGCATCACAAGTAGCAGAAATACACATCTGCATATGTTTTATGATTCAGACACTAGAGGACAGCAGTCTGCAGATCCTGTGGCAAAAGGGAATGGATTAGTAAATGAGCACATGAATAGCTGAGAGGGATGCAGTGAGATTACACGTAATTGTTTCTGTACTATGTCTTTCTGTGGGTCATTGGGTGTGTGATATTTTTGTTAGTATTATTTGATTTAAGCTATTTGAATCTATTTTGCCTTTGTCTTTTGATGGGAGAGGCAAATGTTGTGACCTCCTCTAAACCTTTGCTTTTAACTACTAAGTGGAATTATTTATAATCCAAGCAAGTCTGAATGGGTTATGATAATGGTGATTCAGGCCTACGAATCTTTATAGTTATTGTCAGAACTATCAATGCCATGTTTATACACAAGTGCTGAGAATCTTTAACGATCACTCATTAGCTTTGTCTTTACTGCCCAACTTCACTGCTAAAGACACTTAAACCTTTTATATTCCAAACTGTACAAACATTTTTTATCTAGATCAGTTCCTCCATGCCAGAACTTAGGCAAACCGCTTAATGCTGCCAGCATTTTAGGCACCCCTGGCTGAAGCTGCATGCATAGGTAGCCAGGAGCTAACAGCCCGTAGGCTTTCTCATTGTTCCCAGTGTTGACAGAGAATAGGTTTGAGGCTTTGGACCTATGTATTTTTTTCCATCTCTTTAAAAATTAACAGCTTGAGAATTTTGGCTAAGCCCTTTTGAGTGCTGCTAAATGTGTACCTGCTAAGTGAAGGACTGAGCCTGGGAGGTGGTGTATTGGGTGTGTCCATGAAAGCACATGACCAATGAAGGCCGGTTTGAACTAATTAATATTAAAGATTAATCAGTGCTTTATAGGTCAACTGTTGGCCATTTGAAGTACCATTACAGTGAAACCATCCAAACCTCCCCCCTGTATCTTGCTGATTTGTACCACTAAATGGGTTACCAGCTACATAACTATGATAAATCGCACTAACAGTGACTTCTAACTTTGTAGCAGCTAGCAGAAGAAAATTAGCAAATTTGAATGTTGAGGGGACAAAAATAATTGTTAATTTTCTGGTGTTTTTCATTTGCACTAAGTTTATATCAGTAAGGCATTCTCTACAGATACCTCTTGGGGCACTTGGTCAAGGGACTTGTAGAGAGAGTCATGTTGAAATTTGGCTGCGCCCTGAAGGTTCAAATTGTCAAAATATGAAGGAGTTCACCACCTATCGATTTTAATAGATTGAAATGCTTGGAAGGGACAGATATCCAAAGGTAAAACTTCAGCGTGGCTTCTATGGGAACAGGCTTTGAGCAGGCTTCTGGCTTGGATGAATTTCACATAATAGCTCAGGGCAGTGAGGTCAAGGGACTAGAGAGATTAACTCTGGCTGAGGAGAGTCCTTCTGGAAAGCAGATTCTTAACACACAGCAATTTTGTTGTCTGATATATGGAACCCCAGCCTAGTTGTAGATACACAATGGATTGTCACAGAGGCTCTCGCTGTCTGTAGTACGTTAAGTTTTTTTGGATTGCACTAGCTGTTCCACCTCTAGCTTGTTAGCTGGTGACTCTGCATGTATTAAATTTGGCATTAGTACATGTATACACATAAGTGTTAAAAAAAGTGGGCTTAGAAGCCACCAGCTTCTGTTTGGGGTGAAACCTGAGGGCGGTTTTCTTCTGTAGGAAAGGAGATAGGCTGTGCTTCGGAATGGGAATACGATCCACTAGTGTCTTTAGACATACAAGAAGCCTTTTAGGCAACTGGTAAGGATAAATTACTTGTATGTCCTTAGGATAAAGGAACTTCAGCGGATTTTTGATGCTAATGAAATCTTTCTTCTGACTCAAATTTTTTTAGTGTGGGGAAATTTCTCTGTAGCAAGACACAGGAGACAATTATTCCTTCTGCTCCTGTCTTCTTGCAGGCTTACCACAATTTGTGGGTTTTGGCCTTCTGTATGACAGACTAGGACCCCTCAGCATAGAGCTGCCTGAGAGCTCTAAGATAGAAGTGTAAAATCCTGAGTGGATGGAACACTGACTGTATCAGCCTTTACAATTCAAGAACAAAGGAACATCAAATTACACTACTTGATGGCAGTCTCTAAGCAAACAAAGGAAGTCCTTTTTCTGCAGTGTGTGTGGAGACTATTGCCACAGGATGCTGTCAGTTCCAGCATGGGGGAAGAAAAACTCCAAAAAGAGCTTATAAATACAAAGATACTCACAAAATCCTGTGCTCTCTGCTACATTGCATAGGCATTTGTTACTATCTGTGTCAGAAACAGCTCACAGGGTCAGACAGTGGTCTGATTTGATGCTGTGTTTCTGTAGTTCTGTCTTAAGTTTGGAGGTGTTGGTAGTGAAGAGGATCTGTGTCCCAAGATGTCATGGCTTGAATAGGAGGTCTACAAAATGAGCAAACCACAGCGCATGGAACACATCTTTTATTCAATAAGCAAGCAAGCACAGAAGTATAACGTGTAGTGCTTAATATTCATACAGTACTAAAAATATAAAAATAGAAATAAAATTTCACAGAAAGCATTTTCACTCACAAATATACAAGGAAAAGTGCTGTCAAGCCACATCATGCTACACCACTTGCCAGATGAACTGACAGTTTGTTTCCCAACAGAACTGAAACACCAAAAATCTGCTAGTCCTGCCTCACAGCTTTAGGTGAGACTGAGTATTTGACTAGCAAAAATGGGCCTCCCGCAGCTGAGAACCTAAAAGGCATTGATGTCATTACCTAACAGAATAAAATAATTCTGGAGAGCTTTATAGTGATAGTAGCCTGCTTCAGGCTGTTTGCATACCTGTCATAGAAAATAAAAAAGATAAAGTAATAAACTTGAATCCTGATTATAATCCAGACCAGTCATAGCTAACAATTACTCAAACTATCATGCATACAGTACTCCCATCTGGTGGTGTATTTTTAAACTCTCTTCCTTCAGTGCTGCTGTTTCCTCTGCCTACTTACTGTGTCACATACACCCAGAATTAAGTTAGGTGTGAGTCCAGCAGCACAAAGAATGGTACTGAGTGCTTTTAACTTTTGATGGAACTGGAGGATATCCAGCACCTTATCTTCTCTTCCTGTATCTAGCAGGTGAAATTCAGATCTACACAGGAAACCAACAATAGTTAGACTGATTCCTGAAGAAAGACCTCTGCATCAGATGTCATGCTTCTAAGCCCAGTTTTGAGTGACTGAGCAAGAGTTGGGGGGCTTAAAAAGCTTCTGTTTTCTGGCCTTCTGCATGAAGCTGAACTTCATCCATCAGGAAGATGACATCCATCTGAAACATGGGTGGGTTTTGGGATTAGAGTGACAAACACAGCTGCATTTCATAACAAGGCCTGTCTTTCAGAGTATGCCAGTACACAGAACCTACTCAGAAATTACACAGATAAGGGTGTGCAGAACTTAGTGTGAACCCCACTTTGATCAGCTACTATTTTGGAATGGGATTTATTTATACTTGATTTACCAGCTATAAAAATAAATATGATGATTAACCCCTGAGATCATTCTAGCATACCGTTTTGGCCTGTTACTTGATTCCCTCTGAAATAATTTATTTGGTTTATGGATAGTTATTTAGGTTCTAGTGAAAAGCTTTTATAAAACATTAAATAATCAATGTGGGGCTGAAAAGGTGTACATTCTAGTTGCATATATGATACATACCTTATACTTATATAATACATTCCGTAACAGCTGAATATTCTAGTATTGTCTAGGAAGTTCTTATGTGTGGATGAAGAATTAAAATACCAGAAAATAAACAGCTGTTTAGGATCAAAGATAATTATATCTGCTATGGTTGACTTAGATTGACTTTCTTTCTTTAAATCTTATTACACATAATAGCTACAGTATTTTGTCCAGCAGTTAATAAATGAATGCATAAAGCACTTCTAGCTATATCTGGATATCATATGCATGCATTTTTTTATAAATAAAAATCAAATGTGAGGTCACATTTTCCCATCTTCTGTTTATATACTAAATCAAATTTCTCATTCATTGAAACAGTGAAGATGTCTTTCCATAGCCCAACTCGACCTGAAACACAGAGAGGGAACACAAGTCAGAGAGCAGACAGGATACCAAATTTCTACAGTCTAATTATGCAGGGCATTAAGTATTATTTGTGAGAAGCTGATCAAGATTGGCTTTTGCTGAAACCCCAGTAAGACCTGAGGCTACTTAGTATCTTCCCCATTTGCCTCCTGCAAAACCTTAAAGTGAGTACCCTATACCTTGTCATCTGGATTCAGAGAGTATTACGTAGGAAAAAATCAAGATTACATGATTTTGCTCTAGCCTTAATGAGCATTAAATACAGATTTTGTTTTCTATGTTAACTTAGAAATTGATTTCTGGTGTCAGTGCAAAGCATGGATGTTTAATAATCGGATCACCTAACAATACATTTCAAAATGACTGTGCCTTTACCACATATGGGTCGGAAAACTATCCAAAAGGTGCACGGAATACAGAGTATTAAACAGAGTATTGAATATTGATGACATTTTAGCGTAACAGATTTCTATTATTTTACATTTAAAGATTAATTAAACAGATGACTTCATATTTTATAAAATCGAGAGCGACAATTTGTTAAATACAAGTACTTAGATTATATCCATTGAAAAGAATGTGTGCCATACACCCAGTTTGTGCCATAAAAATTTAATTTTGTACACACAGAACAGAAAGCTTTCAGTAGATGCACTATGGACATTGAACACTTTTTCAGTGTATGGAGTATTCTTGTCTACTGAAGCCAGCTAGTAATATAACTTGATGACGCTGCTGAAGTCGCCAGTCAAAGGTTACAGCTCCCTTAGTTGCTGATTCTTTGCAATAGATTTTATTTACATCATAGTCAGGGTTATTTGTTGGTGTCTCACCAATATTGGGTATAAATAAAGACAAAATCCAGGCTTGTTCAGCTGGAATAAATGAAAGGAAAACTGAGACTGTGCTACCACAGAGTTTAATCATAATAGCAAGAGCAAAACTACATGCAGGGAACTTAATTACGCATTTGATCCATACAAAGAATACCCATTTAATTTAATTATCATTGCTTTTACGCAGCAACTCTATAATTGAGCCTGAAGACAAAATTGTTTGAAACCTCAATAAATGACACATTTACATGATGATGTAGTATGTGTGGCAAGGACCATTTTATGAAATCAGGATTGCCCTACAACTCCCAAAGGTATGATAGTGTTGCAGTTTGCCTTCAGGATCCAAAGGTCAAAAGAACATGAAAGTTACAGAAAATATATCATATATATTTCTTTTGCAAAATTCGTCCTTCATCAAACAGACAGTTAAGACATTTCCTGCAACCATAAATATCTGATAAGGAAAATTAGTTTTATCCTGACAACTATAATTGCATAAAGGCCCGTATTCCATTTCAATAACGCTAATAAAACATTTTCTTCCTCTGCTTGGGAAAGATAAGTTTTTAATTTCTCAATCTCCCTAACAACACATATAAGCAAATCACAGGTTTTATAAAGGGCATATGCAGTACATTATTTGTAACATGTTTTTTGTTACTGTATGAATGGATAGGTTGTCAAAAAAAGTCACCCACCTGGTTTATGATTTGAATCATGCAACTGTGTAAACTATGATGTGATATGAGGCAAATATAAGTAATATATCTAATCATTTTTCTGCTTTCACAGAAGCTCAGGGTTATCTTCAGAGTAAAGATCAATGTGCTAAAAGAAAAAAAAAATGAAGAACTAAAATAAAGCAAAATAAAGTAAACGTAACTAATGACAAATTAAAAATATTTGAAACAAATTACAATAAGCTGTCATGTTATTGGCAAAATTCTTTGTCACAGAAATGAACAGAAGAACAAAGCTCTGTTAATGAAGCTACATTCTGAAGTAACAAAATATTGTAAGAGCCAAAGACAGTGAACAAAAGAAATTAAAAATAAGAATATTTTAATAAAAAGCACACAGAGAGCAAATGACAAAATATTAAATTTGCTGTTGTAGCTGCCTTCCTCCTATATTACAAAACAGAGGGATCTTTCTGAAAGATTTGTAGAAGGTAGGAGTAAGAGGCTCAGATCTTTGGGGGTTTGCAGGCTCTACTACAAACAGTGAACACTAACACCACGTATGGAAGTGTGCATACAGCAAAAGCAGGCACTGCCCTGTTTGTCTGGATGAACTGGGCAGTGGGGACAGTAGCTGACCTTTCTGCTTGTTTAAGGCCACAGCAGCTATTCTCTTTTCTCTGGTTTTTCTGATATTACAGTCTCATCTTTCACAACTGCCTTTCTGGCTTTCTCTGGACAAGAAGGAGGGATTTTGGCTGTGCACAGCAAGTAACTGTGGTGCTGCTCCATAGGTCTCTAAGACAGCAAAGGCTAGGTACAAACCTAGGTTTCTGTGTTACTTCACAATTGAACAGAGGAGGATATGGCTCTGTTTGCAAAATCTTGCATGAAACTCTGAGGTGCTCAGGATGCCTTACAAGACTCATTTTTTGATCTTGTCTTCACAGTCAAGAGTAGGCTGGTAATCAGACAGGTAACCTGCTGTAAAATTCTACTGTAAATGAGATGGTCTATGGTTTTCACACTAGATGCAAGTTGTGTTACATGTTGAATTTTCAGTTTGAAGAATCAGGGGCAAAGTAGAATGAAAGTTAAGAGATCTAACAGCAGAAAAGCATGGTACACAGTGGAGACTCTACTGAAAACTAAAGGTCTTTCAGTAAAACTCCAGTCCTTCGTCCTCACCAGAATTTTAACTCAAAGTAGCAATCTTGAGATAGTTATTTCAAGAACTCATCATTTACCACAACATAACTGAACTGCAGCACAAGAGGTACTATATCACAGTTATAGAACTGCCCACAGAAATCCAGTTTCCAGATCGTACTGTAACAACTGGAGTGTACAGCTTGTACATAATAAAACCTTTCCCTACTAGGTTCACAAATTCACAGATAAAAGCAAGGAAGTCTGCGCAATGGCTTTTTTAAATTATAGTGTTGTGAAAAGCATGTGACAACATGCACACAGTACAAATTACTGAGGGTCAGTTACTCTGACCATAGTCTGGGCAGGAATATGAAAACAGGCATAAAGCTCTGCCAAGAAAGACAAAGGTAGTATAAAATACCAGTAAACCTGCTTTCATGGGAAACAGATCCTCTCACACAAACCTGACTGAATGTTCACATGATTACTGTCTGACTGATTAAAGGTGATTGTAAAGATACAATGGACTTTTTTAAGGCATGTGATTTTTGTGTTTTTAGTACCATTATATAATGTTCAATTTGGTTTACACAGGAAGGTTTGAGGCGGCTGCAAAGGTGGCTTCTGTGAGAAAAGCTCAGGAGCTGCTCCACATACTGGACAGAATCAGTTCCAGAAGGCTTCAAAGCAGACTCACCACTGGCCAAAGCAGAGCACCATTAGCTGGCAGTGCCACTATGATAACGTAGTTAAGGAGTAAATGCTGTGAAACAGCTGTAAGAGAGGAGGTAAAAAAAATATGAGAGAAACAACACAAAGTCAGCAAAAAAGGAGTGGGAGGAAGTGTTGTTCCACATGCCAGAGCAGATATTTTCCTGCAGTCCACGGAGAAGATTGTGGTGAAGCAGGTTGTCCCCCTGCAGCCTAGAGGACCATGATGAAGCAGATTTCCATGCTGAAGCCTGCTATGGGTCACCCATGCTATAGCAGTTTCTTCCTGAAGATCTGTACCCCACAGTGAGGGCCTATGGTGGAACGGTTCTTGAAGAACTGCAGCCTGTTGAAAATACCCATGGTGGAACAATTCGTGAAAGACTGTACCCCATGGGAAGGACCCCCCTACTGGAGCATGGGAAAAGTTTGAAGAGGAAACAGCAGCAGAAAGAAACTACTGTTACTGGGTCATAAACCCCATTCCCCCTGTGCCACTCAGAGCTGGGAACATGTAGGAAAATGAAGACTGAAGTCAAGACTAGAAAGAAAGGGCGTGAGAAAAAGGTACTTTCAGTTTTGTTTCACACTATCATACTCAATTTTTAATTGGAAATAAATTTATCTTCCCCAAGTTTTGTCCATGATGTTAATTGGTGAGCAATCTCCCTGTCTTTATCTTGACCCAATAGCTTTCTCATTCTTTCTTCTCCTCCAGTATTGCTGAAGAGAAATGAGAAAGCAGCTTGGTGGACATCTGGAAGCCAGCCCCACATTAATAAATAAAATGTATGATAAACAAAGAAACAACTAGCTAACTTAAAATAAGTAGTCAAGAAGGACTGATGATATTTGATCAGAGATCAGAGATTTGAAAATACTTATAAAAATTACAGTTAATAAAACTTGCAGATAACAAGAAGATTGGCTGAAAGAAGTAATATGGAAAGAGCACCTACACAGAAACCTAAGAACAAAGTATTCAGGTCACGCAACCTGAGTAAGGGACAGTAACCTTTAAACCACTTCCTCTAAAAAGACTATGTGGCCATGATAAGCACAAGCTTCACGTAAGATGCTGTAACAAAAAGTGGTAACGTGGCAACAGATAGAGAAACAAGGGGAACAGAAAATTCCAGTTAAAGCTGAATTATATAAGTGGCTAAAGTGATTTCTTCAGTTTGAAATCACTTTGAAAAGGGCTCTTGTGAAGCTGACTCAGGAATTCTCCATCACGTTCTTTAGCCCTCATTTGTAAAAAGAGTTGTTAAGTGCTACATTAAATAAGTTGGGGGGCTTCTTGAGTTTACCCTTCTATGCCTATCAGAAAGAAGAATTAGAAAAGACTTGATTTCCTGACATTGTCAAAGGACAGATGTGTTAGAGCAAAGGGCACTTTTGATTCCTAGAGAAAGGCCTCACAAGAACAAACATGTATAAGCAAAACACATTTTAGACAGCCAAGGCAGACAGTGAAAAAAGCACGAAAGAAAAACTACATGTTCTTGTCATTTGATGACTTCAAACTAGAATTACCTGCTATTCCAGAGAATCTCATACAATGAATCACAAGGGTTTAAGCCAGGACAAACCAAGAAATTGTATGTGCTTTGATATTCCAAATGTCAGAAGGAGCCAAGTGGTCTTCTCAATATCAATAGCTTAATCAGTTGAAGTAACCCAAAGACATCTTGTCTTCTTAAACAGAGCAGTTTTTATGGTGTTGAACATAAATTGTTGATCTTGAATGTTTCTGTTCTTTTCAGTCATTTCTATCTTTATTACAAAACAACCCCCAAAACTACACCAAAAATTTGTTTCCTCTCATCATTTATATATCAACATTTTGCCAACACCTTAACATATCTTGAAGGTTACTAAGCTGTCAGTTGCTTTTTTCAACTTCCACTTTTAAGATTTTTTACTGTGGGTTTTAAACGTACCCCTGCCAACAGGAAGTGCTTCTGCATTACAGCACTGATCAATGAGCTGATGGCAGTGTTCCACCATGGATTCCAGCTGTGCTTTGTCATAAGAAACTCCTAAGAACCTCACCAGTTGCTCAACCATTGTTGCCAAGTCCTGTAAGAGAGCATTTAAAGATGAGTTTATTTTGCAGTATTTCAAGTGAATTTATAAAATGATTTTAAATATTTCAAAGCTATTTACATCATGATGAGTGGGAAAAATACCAATGCAGAAGTTCCAGAAAAATAACTGTCTTAAAATGTTTCTGAAAAAAAACCCACACTTCCCAAGTAATTAGATGAGGACAAGCAGGAAGCAGAAAGATGCTGTGATGCTACCAGCTTTCAGCAGCATCCCTCAGAGCACAGTTAAGAATGAAAATGTTATTCAAAATCATGGGTTTGAAATCATTGCTACTAAATTATTAACATTATTCTGCTTATACTACATCTTCTATCAGAATGTACAAGAAAAATATAAGCTGAAATTGTATGTTTAAGTCAGCTTTACTTAGTTCTACCTTGCTCTTGCCTTTTTGGAGGTTTAGACATAGGAGCTGGGTTCATCCTATGTCTGCATTAATTTTCCAGTCAAATATCATAGAAATCATAGAATGGCTTGGGTTGGAAGAGACCTCAAGGATCATCAAGTTCCAAGCCCCCTGCTGCAGGCAGAGTTGCCAACCGATAGATCAAGTACTAGATCAGATTGCCCAGAGCCCCATCCAGCCTGGCCATAACCACCTCCAGCCAGAATCTCATGAGAGCAGAGTAGAGGGGGACAATCACCTCCCTTGCCTCACTGGCCACTCCTCTTCTGATAGAATCCAGGACACCATGGACCTTCTGGGTGACAAGAGCACACTGCTGGCTCGTGTTAGTTTTTCATCAACCAGGACCCCTAAGTCCTTCTCAGCTTGCCTGTTCTCAAGGTGTTCTTCTCCCAGTTTGTATACATATCTGCGTTACCTTGACCCAAGTGAAAAACTTTGCACTTTGCTTTGTTGAACCCCGTTAGGTTCACGAGGGCCCACCTTTTGAGTTTATCAAGCTCCCTCTGGATGGCATCCCTTCCTTGGGCTGTATCAATCACACCACTCAGCTTGGTGTCATCAGCAAACTTGCCAAGGGTGCACTCAATCCCATCATCTATGTCACTGATAAAGATGTTAAAGAGTACCAGTTCCAAGACAAACCCCTGGGGAACTCTGCTCATTTTGAAATTTTTTACTAATTTACAAAAATATATTATTGCTGTAGGAAATGGAAAATAATGTTCAATGTAGTACTTCCATTACATTTCTGATTAAAAATAAAGTGGATTTATTAGCCAGCATACTGTAAGGATCCTAGAAGTTCACCTCATGCTACATGATCATCACAAATTGTTTTTAAGATAGATTCACAGCAGACAGTAAGAACAATCAAATAATCAGAATAAATGTCAATTATGTAAGACAAACCCCTGATGAGAGAGACTTCAGTTCTCACTGATACAGCACACACAGTAAGACATTTATTTCAAATGAGAGCCGAGGGTTGTGTAGCAAGTCCTGACAATTGCACCTCTCCACCTTGTGTAAGTAGTTGACCGCCTGTGCATGCGGGTAGATTCCTGAGTAAATCACTAGGTTTACAAAAGTGCTGACAGTCCATGGAAGCTATGAATGCCAGTACTTTAAAAATGGTATCAGATATTAGAAAGCCCAAATATGGGCATAAGAAACAATTTTTTCACTTCATATATTTTAAATGTTATGATGCTTAAAGCATTTAAAACACTTTTTTGCTACATCTAACCTACCTTGTGCATATCTTCATACTTGAGGAAAAGAACATTGGCATCCATGTGATGTTCCCAAAACTCTTGGACATGTTCAAACCACGAACCATATCCTACTATAGATACAGAAAACATTACGAATGGCATGAGGAAAAATGAATACTGTTGTTATTAATTCCTCTTCAAAAATGTAAATATGAGAAAACTAAATTAACTGGGTGGTTAACAGCCCTAAGAGAATTGTCCGGTTTTGTTCCAGTGCCATGCACGGCATCCAACTTAATTGAAAAAGAGCACTTCTACTAGTTTGGAATATTCAAAAGAGCTAACCTACCATGAAGAAAAAAATACTCAACTGAAAGTGCAACCATACTTTGCTATGGGCCTCTCTGAAGCTCAGTATTAGTAATGCCTGACTACTGCACTGAAGTTGAGCCAATATAAAAATTACAGAGGTATCTTTGCAAAAGATAAATTTTCAGTGGCACTGACCAGTGCGAATTCCTGCAGTTAGCATTATCACACTGCACCTTCCATCACTCACAGCTACATACAGCTTACATAGTGGAAAGCTATATATAATGGAAAGTTCCACAGTGCATCTGCTGTGATGGACAAAGAACTGCTAACAACCATTATCCTTTCTTTATTACACATGTACTGAAGAAACACACATATTAATATGCTTCACTGTCATTCTCAGAATACTAAAGATGTACCGCCAGAATATTCTATTTATCATTACACCTTTTGCTTCCTCTAAAATCTAAGACCTATTCTCTTCTGTTGCTACTTTCTTAGCATTTCCATGCAACCTATGTAGGTATGCCAGAACATGGTCTCAGGCATACTGTAGCTAAGGTGGTACACCAGGAGGGCCCATGTTCCCAGCACTGCTGAGGCAGTGGTCACTGGAAGTTCCAACCCCCTCAAATTTTTCCTGCTTTATTTTCCACTTCTCTGATAAAGTCCATATTTGGACTGATTTTTGTCAATCTATGTGTGTAGCAGAGGTACACACACTGGCATTTATTATCTAGAGAGTATCTTTTGCTGCCAGCATTATCAGAAAGGAAAGCAAAGGAGAAATATATTACAGAATCACAGAATTGCAGAGGTTGGAAGGAACCTCAAGAGATTATTGAGTCCAACTCTCTCGCTAAAGCAGGTACCCTACAATAGGCTGTAGAGGTAGGCGTCCAAATGGGTCTTGAATTTGTCTCCACAGCAGACTCCATAACCTCTCTGGGCAACCTGCTCCAGTGCTCCATCACCCTCACCGTAAAGAAGTTCTTCCACATGTTTGTATGGAACTTCCTGTGTTCAAGTTCCAGGCCATTACTCCTTGTCCTATCGCTACACACCACCGAGATGAGCCTGGCCTCATCCATTTGCCTCCCACTTCCCTTTAGATATCTATAAACATTAATCAGATCCCCCTCTCAGTCTTCTTTTCCTCAGGCTGAACAGACCCAGGTCACTCAGCCTTTCCTCATACAGGAGATGCTCCAGGCCCTTTACCATCTTTGTGGCCCTTCGCTAGACTCCTTCTAGGAGGTCCCTGTCTTTTTTGAACTGGGGAGCCCAGAACTGGACAAAGTAGTCTAAATGTGGCCTCACCAGGACAGGGTAGAGGGAGAGGATCACCTCCCTCAAACCGCTGGCCATGCTCTTTTTAATGCACCCTAGGATACCATTGGCCTTCTTGGCCACAAGGGCACAGTGGCAAGTTCCCTCAAAGTACCTCAGTTAGTCAAGGAAAAAGCTAAGCAAATATCGTGAGCAGTTCTTCACATTTTCTCAGTATTTTTTGACATTTTTATCTTTACATCAAAACAGCTTCAGAAAAGCATTAAACATCACTTCTATTCTTTATTATTTTAAAGAAATTCATGCATGAAGTTTACACATCAGTTGAGCAAAAAACCTCTTCCTAGTTGCTCTTAACCGCGCAGGGCAAGAATCTGTTAACATTATGGTAGCAGAGTTTACCTGCACTTTATGTAAGAAATTCTCTTAAGCTCTAGAGGTTAGTGCCAAAGAATTAGCATATTCAAGATTAATCCCCCGTTCAAGAGCTAACACGTACTGAATCTGTTTCCAGATGGACAGATATAAGGAGGGCTGAAAAGAACGGGATTGTGTCATTTGGATTTAGTGCTTCTCCCTCTTGTACTACTTTGAATTCTTACTTTTTTTTGCTTCAGGATTGCTTCCATGAGATGGAAACTGTGCTATATTTACTGTATTACAAAACACTCAATTTGCATAATTATGGACACAGAACATGCTGCAATGTTTTACTAACTCTGGAAGGTTATGATAAATCACATAGCTGCTGTAAGATAAAGATCTAAATAACTCCTGTGATATTTACATGAAAAAGAATGCAGAACCTTCCCCCCATCTTAGAAGAACATATCTTTAATATCTCTCCAATGTAGAAGTTCCTGCTCACGGGTTGCAGACAAGATTCCCATTCTCAGGGAATGAAGAAGAAAAAGTTGAAGGTGGGTTGGGAACGGAAGGAGATTTACCTTCGTGCACAAAAGAAAGTGGCAAAGATTATAAAGCCTGTTAACTAATCTCCATTGGCAGGCTTTTACTTTTTTCTTCCCTTTAATATTACACAGCTTCTTTAGCATCAAGTCCTCCAATTTCCAGATTGAAATAAAGTTTCCTGAATTGGGTTCTAGAAGAGACCCTGGTCTCAGAGCAGACCAAGATGTCTGGTGACTTTTTAGCATCACATTAGGGTATATAGAGATGATTTTATAGAGAAAGAGAATGCACTAAAAAAATTGTATTGTTTTGTTTTGTGATCTTGCTAGCTACAAAGCATGGCAATCCACTGGCAAAAAGCCCAGTGACAGCCAGTTACACGAGAACATTGGGCTTCACCCCCCATAAGTTTACTAAGTTAGTGCAATGGAGCTACTTAAGGTAGTGCAGCCTGAAGCGAACACAGTGGGAGGGGATGTCATGAAACAGCCCTCGCTCATAGGAGTTACTGAGTGAGCAGCTGATGAGCTGTTGTAACACAAGTTACATTACAGTGGTGTATTTTCAGCCTACAACTACCTTCTTACAGGGGCTTACTTCAACTTACCATGTTCTCCTCCTGATGTACTGCATGAGCCCAGTCTCATGCAAACTAGAATTTACCTGAGTGAAGTAGAACACAATTAATCCCACAGGGTCAAATACTGTAAGACAATCATTTACAAGGTATGACTGCAGTTTGTGTGTACAAATCTAAGTTCAGGCACCACTGTATCTCTAGCAACCTCCTTGCAGTATAAACAAAATAAATGCATCTTTATCCAGTTCATTTTTGCACTTGCAGAGGTGAAAATAAATGTGTAACAACATGTGCAGAGAGAATCACTCCTTACACTTGTCATTCATAAACCTTCTGCAGAACTCCTGAAATGTTCCTCTGTAGCTCATGGTCCTTAGGGAGCGGTGAAACTGGTAATAAGACACCACCAGGTCTTTGGGGTTGCGAGCCATGTATATTACCTATGACAAGGGAGGAAAATTAACTTAATGAAAGTTTGTGTTCCTTGTTTTTCCATTTCCCTAAGCACATAAACCACTGTTGCTGGTTCAGTTAGACAAGCATGAATTAATTTTTACCTTTGAATTGCCATTATGGAGGTCTGAAGGCAAAAAACGATACGGTAGGTGGCTTTTTATGAGGCGAGGAGATGTCAGTTCCTAAAATAAAGCAAAGAAATGTTTCTCACAGTGTATTAGTTTTTGGCACACTAAACTGATGTCCTTTACTTTACTGAGTCACATGCAGAAATTCACTTCTTAAATTAATAGGGGTCTGGACTAGAAATTAGGTAAGGGAATTTCATCTGTTTTAAATCAAAAGGGTAGATAGTGTGTATGTGCAGAAATTGTTGTCTTTTTTTGCTTTGAAACTACTTCCATTTGTAGGATGTCTCAGGAAGACAAGCAATGTTGAAGACTGTTAGCATAAAACTAACTTTCTTTTCAATGATGCTCCCACTAAAATTCAGTGAAAAACATTACAAGTGCTGAACAAACTTAATATGCCATGCCACTAATCTGAGTAATTCTTAACGACGGCAAAGTCATTTCATGCGGAATACTCCAAACTTCTCTAACTACACTACAGAGTCTATAGATCCACAGACCCGGAGTCTCTAGGGAGCTGTGTGTGCAAATTCAGAGTAGAGGGTCTATAGATTCACAGATCTCTGTATTTGTAGTTCTTCTGCAAATTCAGGGAAGAGATCAGAGCAAATCTGTCTCTTTTGGATAGCTTCCACTTATATAAGTAAGGTGGGCTTGGAACTCTTTTATTCGAGAAAGCTGTTGCCAATATATTTATGACATTGAGAAATATGTTTTATAGCATTAGAGTATAATCAAGATTAATAAAACCAACTTCAAAATAACCTAATAATACTCTGAATCATTCCAACAAACTGAACAAGTCCAGCGATGAAAAGGACAAGGACACAGGATGACATGAAGTGATAAACATGGAGCCTACAAACAGATATCCAAATGCTGAGTGAGTTTCTTTGTAATAAATTGTACCTTGATGATGTCCAGACCAGGTTGAGGGTACTCTAGGACTGGAAGTTGTTCATCTATATTCATTAGTCCAATCTCATCTGGATCAGCTCCCTGACTCACTAGATAAACCACTTCCTGTAGCAAGCCTGTGCCTGCATAAACCAAACAATGAAAGAGAACAGATTGTATTACAGTTCTTATCTAAACAGAAGCATATGAAAGCAGACCCAGACAAAGAAATAATAACTTTTTCCTCAACTGTCTGCTCTGATCTCAGTCTATAGCTACTGTTCTAACGTAGTATGTCTACTCTCTTTATTTTAAATACATGAAAATCTCCTTTCATATCAAATATCTGAGATTTTTCTTTAGCAGTAACTTAAATATAAATGTTTCTGTATCCCAATCCTTTAACCTGTGAATTGGAAAGCATTTTACGTATACTGAATCTTCCACTATGAATGTTAGTTAGGCAAACCTCATTATTTCAATTTTAGAAATGAAAAAAAATGAAGCAGACAGAGGTCATCCAAGTTCACAAAATGCATTAGACGCTGTGCTGGGAAACAACCAGTGTTCTCTATTCTAAAATGGTAGGCAATTCTACTGTTATGTAATGATTTGAGAGTCTATTTATACTTCCATTTTATAGACTGGATAAACCACTGAACACATCAATGTATAGTGAGAAACAATCTTTAGAGGCCCCCATTATGTACCACTCTCCAGTCTGAAGACACTTACAAAGCAACCAACACATAATACAGCCTTAATGACTGTGCTTTGGAAAGTTAAAAGGTCTTCTGAAGATAAGTTTGAGCAGGGAAACCACAAGAGTTGCTCCAAAAGTAATGCCTCCTATTTTGTTATTTTGGTCCACAATATCAGAGGCATGGCAGTAGAAGTTGAACCTGCCTGTCAATAGTCTGTTACATTTTGTTGCCATGTGACAGATGACAAGAGAGGGGCAGTCTGACAAAGTGATGTCTGGCATGGAAGTGCAAATGAAGCAAAGGTCTGTCATTGAATTCCTTCATGCAGAAACAATTTCACCCATTGGCAGTCATCCATGCTTGCTGAACATTTATGGAGACCAAACAGTGGCTGTGAGGATGGTGAGGTGGTGGGTGTTGTGTTTCAGCAGTGGTAACAGCAGCATGAAAGTCAAGCCATGTTCCAGACAGCCATGCACTGCTGTCACATGATGAAATTAAGAGAATCTCTCTCAGTTTATCTGCTCAAATCAGCTAATGGTGGCGACTATGTTGAAAAAGTGTTTTGTACCCGAGAATTTGCTCTATCAAATATTATTATTGTGCTTTTTGTATCTGTTTGTAGTTTCAATGGGGAAAAAAAATAGGAGGCATTACTTTTGGAGCAGCCTACGTGTTTTAACTGATTTTACCTTCAGGCAGGTAGATCTAGAGAGCAGGAAATTCTCTAAACAGGGAAACAGAAGTTCAGAGATATTTGATATTAAAAAGAGAAAGGCACAGGCTTTTGACGAGATGGAAGTACAAGAAGAGACAAGATCAGTGATCTTATAAGAAAGAGACCCCATGGTTTAAAAAACAAGCTGTATAGACATGGAAAATCCTGGATGCTGCAACAGACCAACCAATTATTTAAGAATTGTGAGTGCTAAGGAAAGAACCCAAGATTTATTCTTTTTTTTTTTGTTACCTAAAGTACTGAGTAATGCAAGCCTATCTACTTCACATCCTTGGAAAGATCAGCTGAAAATTTTTAGATCATGCCTTTTGGTCCCATTTACGTTTGCAAACAACTTGCAAGTTGCAGGTAACTTGTAACAGTCACCAGCTAACTCATGTTAGCTAGTATGATTGTACACAGCAACACAGACACATTTTGCTCGAATTCCTATATGCTGTTCAAACAAAAGAAAAATTTGAGTATCATTCATACTTTTTAATCTAAACTAGCAGTAAGGAAAAAAAAAAGAATTCATGTACTGTAGGTACTGTTTAGAGGGAATGCAGTCTGGATGCAATGCGAAAGAACATACCTCTCCAATAACTGATTGGGAGAATAAGTACTTTAAGACTTCTATGTTTCCTGACTGATTGCTGGGTAAATTAAAATGGCTTGGAAAAAAAGAAGCTTTCACATTACCATCACCCACAGGGACAGCTGTCATAGACTTAATATACGCTTGCCCTTGAGGCTGTTCACTCTGCATTTTTAAGTCCAAGCATGCATTTTATATATTAAAATTAGCATACGCATGGTACTTCAGTATCAGTCCTTGTGACTCGGAATGAGCACAACCCTTGTTCTCATTAAATATTTATCCTGATAGGAGACATCCTGGTTCTCTATAATTTATTTCTGTATTTCCAATTCTGCTTGTAAAGAAAAATGCTATTACAGCAACCCTCTTCAATGAAAGGAAAAAGACTAACTGTGTAGGGATAAACACCAACACCAGTGCTTTCTGAGTCTCAATCTTCCCCTTCTCAGCTGAACCGTGACAAAAAGACACTATTCTGTGGTGCCTCTGAATACAGAACAGATGCTGAGGCAGGACTGCTGGAACTTCAGGAGTGCAGCACGCTCCCTACCAGCTCTCCACCAATTCAACCAGACAACTAAGAGGTGAAGCCTGGGGAACAAAGCCCCTGGGCTCTTACCCAATTCTGCTCAGACCTGTGGCCTTGAACTAGGTCCATGGAGCACTGCAGAGATAGGAGGTGACATTAAATGTCTCATAATACATACTCTAGCCTGTAGAAGGCATGGAGAAGAGTTCTCATTCAGAAGAAAATGGATGTTCGGAAGCTCAAAACTCTTTTCACTGTTTTCTTCCAAATGTGTTTCCAACAAAAACAGCAATTCATTAAGAGTAATGCTGGGCACATAGCAGATACACCGGGCAGAAAAATAAAATCTTGATCAAGTACAGATTCTTTACAACAATTTTGAATCCATGAATCCCAGTGGCAACAATTACCATCCATACCTGCATATATATACACAAATGACTGTAGCTATGTATATAATGCTGCACATATTTCAGTATCCTACTTTCATTCACAAAGCAAATAATTTCTGCTGTCTCTCTTCTGCAAAGGAGAGGACTGAAAACTGACAACTCAGATGTCTGGCATCTGGTCAGCCAGCAGGTTAGAACGCCTCCTCCCCACGCAAGCGTTAGGATCACTAATCCTGAATTCTCCCACCCATTAACTCTGTGCTAGTTTTCATTTTTGACACCAAATATATTTGCTCAATTTTCCTCCACATTAACACTCAGCCTTTTCTGCATAGGATTTTCAGGGTCTTAATGCCCATGAAAACTAGAGATTTAACTTTTGAGGGAATTCTGACTTTTTGGTTTACTCGTCATCCTTTATTATCATGCATCTCCACCACACACACACACACAAAAGCCATCAGGTAAAAAATAATCATCAACTTGATTTCCTGTGTTTAAAAAAATAAACACACAACACATTAATTTGATTAAAACCAAAAAAATATAGCTAAAAGCCTTTACAAAACATTAAATATATTTAATTTCCTCACATCTTTACTAGGATTAAAAATAACTCAAATCTAAATTACAAATACTAACAGAGCTGAATGCCCCTATGGCTTAGAAATGTTGGCTTATCCTAGCAACAGACAAATGGCAGCCCAAATTCCAGCCCTAGCTCCTAGGGCAGGGTTTTGTAGTCCCTGAGAACACCTGGAAAGGTCCCTGGAAAGCCAACCAACTGGAGTACTGTATACATGAGCATGATGAGCCACCCAGACCTAGACTGAGGCTAGCAAAGTTTATTAAATTTGTCACTGTGAAAAGTGAATGAGTCTTCTGGCATTGCCTCTGATTTCCCAGCTGGATGTAAAGCATCCAGAAATTGGCCATTTGAACCACACGAAGGACCTTCTCCTTCTGTTTCTGAATGCATAAGCATGGTACAGGAAGTGTTAACAGTCACAGACAGATTAATCTGTCAGCCTTTGGGCATGAGGCACCAGATGCAACACTGATAAGTACCCAGCAATTCCACCCTTCCTTCTTGCAGCTGTTGCAAATTCACATTTAATCCTGGAGGAAGACTACTGTCGCTGTTAGCTCCAAGGTCATATTGCCAAAGCAGATATCAAAGTCATTTACGTCTATCCAGTTTCAACTACAATGAACCCAGTCAGCACCAGCGAAACTTCAGTGCACTGTGCCTGAGAAACACTCTTCCCTGAAAAGCTCTTCTGTTATGTCGATACAATGTCTCAGGAGAAACAGTGTCCCAGTTTATCACAGAGTATCTGGAAGAGATGGGATGGGAAACGGTACTGATAAACCACTGTCAGATTTGGTAGGTTTTTTAGGAGAGCCTTCTAAATTATCTGCAAACCTGCACATCTACTCTTTGTAAGAGCATCTACAAAAGAAGCCCAGGCAAAGTAGTTTGAAACCGTGCTAGCTGGGCTGCACTGACCTTTGCAGTGCTGCCTAATGATACACAGAAATAAGGGTCTTAGGAGTTGTTCTAGACTATAATCTTCCCTACAGGAGTCCCTGCAATGAATAGGAATTCATCATTTGTACTCTTTTTCATGGTCAATGCCTCAGCAACACTAGTAAAGTTAGCTCATAGACATAATGCCTCTGCTTATCAGTAAGGCTACCTGCTCCAGCAGCAACTAGACAGTATAGTAAGGCAGACAAAACTGTGAAACACCTCACCGTTATTTCTTTGTTTCTATGGAGGGAGAAATACTCTGTAGTGCAGCTGTTCTCTGACTCTTTTCACTACTTTATGCCCACTGACACACTTGCATGCAGCTAATGAGCTTTACAAATTTGGTCAAACTGAATTGGCAGAAAGACGGATGCTTCCTGTCAAATTTCCCTTTCCTCCATTGTTCCTCAAGTCATTCATTTCAGTTTCCTCCCCTCTACATCACCTAACATGGGATAAACCCGCACAACAAGGGTGTGAAGGACTCTGGTATAGTCCTTCTATTCATCCCTTGTTTGGGAAGTCATATGGAAAAATATAATATAGAAATACTGATGCTAGCATTAACAATTTTGTAG